>NW_012116810.1:1581342-1693838 GCF_000951035.1 Colobus angolensis palliatus | reverse complement strand
AGCACACCAACATGGCACAAGTATACATATGTAACAAACCTGCATGTTATGCACATGTACCCTAGAACTTAAAGTATAATAAAAAAAAAAAATAGACGTATAACTCACAAGTCTTGGGAATTGATTGGATTGAGTGCCTGGGTGGACAATGGCCATTCACTGAAATAGGAGACATCATCACCACCATAACCATCAGTGCAAATCTTTATAGACTGCTGAGTAGGGGGAAGCACTGTTTTGAACACTTTCAAAGTATTAATGTGTAGGGCAAATACCTAATGCATGCAGAGCTTAAAACCTAGATGACAAGTTGATGGGTGCAGCAAACCACCATGGCACTTGTATACCTATGTAACAAACCTGCACATTCTGCACATGTATCCCGGAACTTAAAGTAAACTAAAAATACACAAATAAATGTATTCATGTGTTCAGTCCTCACAGTAGCCCTCTGAGGTTTGTCCATTCTTGTCCCCACCTGATAGGTAAGAAAACCGAGACACAAGAATTAAAAACTTGCCCAATGTTCATACATTGGCATTATTCTCTTCACCTTTGTTTATGATATTGTTAAAAATGGAAACAACTTCAAAATACCACAGTAGTATATTGATTATATAAATGGTGGCCCAGTCACATGATGGAGTGCATGTTTTAGAAGAATATTTAATAAATGGAGAAAGACATAGAACATAAGTTAAAAAGTGAGTTATAGAATTCCAGGTGGGGGTGGCTGGTTGCAATGGCTCACACCTGTAATCCTAGCACTTTGGGAGGCCAAGGCGGGCAGAAGTTCAAGACCAGCCTGGCCAACATAGTGAAAACCCATCTCTACTAAATACAAAAAATTAGCCAGGCTTGGTGGTGGGTGCCTGTAATCCCAGCTACTTGGGAGACTGAGGCAAGGAGAATCGCTTGAACCTGAGAGGCAGAGGTTACAGTGAGCCGAGATTGCACCACTGCACTCCAGCCCTGGTGACAGTGCAAGACTCCATCTCAAAAAAAAAAAGAAAAAAGGCCAGGCGCGGTAGCTCATGCCTGTAATCCCAGCACTTTGGGATGCCAAGGCGAGCAGATCACCTGAGGTCAGGAGTTCAAGACCAGCCTGACCAACATGGAGAAACCGCATTCTACTGAAAATACAAAATTAGCCAGGCATAGTGGTGCATGCCTGTAATTTCAGCTACTCAGAAGGCTGAGGCAGAAGAATCGCTTGAACCTGGGAAGCAGAGGTTGCAGTGAGCCGAGATTGCACCACTGCACTCCAGCCCTGGTGACAGTGCAAGACTCCATCTCAAAAAAAAAAAGAAAAAAGGCCAGGCGCGGTAGCTCATGCCTGTAATCCCAGCACTTTGGGATGCCAAGGCGAGCAGATCACCTGAGGTCAGGAGTTCAAGACCAGCCTGACCAACATGGAGAAACCGCATTCTACTGAAAATACAAAATTAGCCAGGCATAGTGGTGCATGCCTGTAATTTCAGCTACTCAGAAGGCTGAGGCAGAAGAATCGCTTGAACCTGGGAAGCAGAGTTTGTGGTGAGCCAAGATCCTGACATTGCACTCCAGCCTGGGCAACAAGAGCAAAACTCCATCTCAAAAAAAAAAAAAAATTCCAGATGGGAGTATATATATATAAGGCTCCCATTTTCTGATAAGAAAAGATCACTTAAAGTAAATCCACTTAAAATATAAAAAAGCGTTGTAATGAATAAGCAAGAAAAGATTTGATTAGGGTTATGTCTTTAAAATTAAGTTAAATTATGAAAATTTGTATTTTGTCTTACATTTAACACTATATGGATTACTATTAAAACTTTGAGCTAATTCTTAGAACCCAGACTGAAAGGAGGCTTAGATTTGAGCTTTCTGAGAAACTATATAGTGACCTGAGTACCCCACAAAGTGAATCCTGAGTCAAGGACTTTTGTGCTGCTTGTTGACTCAGCAGGAGATCCAAGTAGCATGGCTGAGGAACCAAGGAGAGGGAGGAGAGGAAGAAATGCAATGCAGGGTACATTATTATCAAGGTCACTCCTGTTGACAGCTAGGGTATAGCCTCCCCAGTAACCTCTGAGGAGGGCATAGAATGCGTCTCAGAGTTATCCACCTGGGGACTGACTGGAAGACTATTTCTCCATCAGCTCCTTGCCCACATTGCTTATGGGTTTTTCCCGAGGCCATTATTGCTCCCAGCACTTCTGGGCTACTTGTGTCCGTTTGGGAAGCAGTGCTGGTGTCTACAGCATAGAGAAGCCCAGGAGGGAAGTGAAGAGCAGGAGTCCTGAGTGTGGAAGCCCACAGCGAACTGCCTCCCATCCTGCAGCCTTGGCTGTGATGAGAGCAAAGAGCACGAGCACATGAATCTGGCCATCAGAGGTGGGTGACTGTCACGATAGCATGACATCATAGCATTCTCATTTGAATCACAGCATGATCATACTGAGGACCTCTGCAAAAGTGTTGCATAGAAATCTTCATCAGTTTTCCCAAAGGCCTTTTGCATCCTTTAATATTCAACTCTTTTAAACCATCTTCCATGCTGTGCTGTTTCTTTTAATTGTTAACTGTCGCAACCCCGCCAAACAATGTTTGTTGATGACTTGGTATGTGTTTTCTGCAGTTCTGCAACTCACTTTAATGAGCTTCACAAAACAATACATCTTTTGCAAGATTTGAGATTTCTCTTTGCAGTGAACTTGAAATGCATTTGCAATGAGCAGGCTAACTAACAAAGATACTCATGTGAAGATTGGGAGTATATACAGGGAAGGTTGGCTGTTAAGACTGATAATTAATTTACTCAATGGTCAGTTTATTACTTCTAGGTAGTGTCCTTCACCCACATTCATACCCTTACCCTTCTCCCAGTTGGTTGCCTAATGAAAATATCCCTTGGAAAGCAGAGGTCAATGCCTAAAGCATTGGAAATTCCTACCATACGAGTGTGTATTTCCCTCATAGCCACTCCCAGAAGAGAAAAGCAATGCAGGGTGTGTCCTCTCAAGCATCTCTGCACCTTCCCTACCACCTAGTCATGCCTGACTTCATCCTTGCTGGACAATTTCCCAACATGGACTTCCTCTGCCAAGGACGTGAACTAGGATTTCTTTTCATATCACCTTAGCAATATCTCACCGATATACTGAGACCTCCAGACCCTTAACCCTAACTTCACTGTTACCCTCAAAGCCTCCTGACCCCATGCTTCATTTTCTTTCACATTAGGAGAGAAAATGGTGGTATGATAAAAACATGGATTGGAAGGGCTTTAGCACATCAGACACGTACCCCAATTCATTGACATGTGTCTTAATCTGTTTTCTGCTGCTATAACAGAATACCTGAGATTGGATAATACGTTAAAGAAATTTATTTGGCTCATGGTTCTGGAGGCTGGGAAGTCCAAGATAGAGGGGCTGCATTTGGTGAGGGCCTTCTTGCTGTGTCAGCCCATGGCAAAGGCAGAAGGGCTAGAGAGCATGTGTCCACATGAGAGAAAATGAGGTCAATCTCATCCTTTTATCAGGAACCCTCTCGCAATAGCTAACCTACTCATGTAAAAACAGCATCAATTCATTCATGGAGGCAGAACCCTTATGACCTAATCACCTTCCTTTTAAAGGCCCCAGCTCTAGGGATTAAGTGTCCAACACATGAGCTTTGAGGAACACATTCAAACCATAGCAATGTGGGTCATGAACATGTTCTCAGTTTTATGTAAATTGTGAAAAAGCAGCTTTAGGGCAAGCCTCTTAGTCATCCCCTTTGCCCCACAGTTGCCTCTAGCTCTGCCTAGGTGGAAATTCTGGCCCTACTCCTGACAGGGAGGGGCTTTATATTACTTGGTCATTGTTAAATCCCAAGCAATAATGATTGGCAGCTCAGTGCTCCAGGTAAAAGCGTGAGTTCTGGTGTTTGAGCACCTGGCTTTGGGACCTAGCGGCACCATTTACAAGTCATGTCACTCAGCTGCTCTGTGCCTCATTCCTCCATCTGCAAAGCAAATATAATCATATCAGCTACCTCTGGGCAGATGAGGATTAGTGAATTCATTCATGAGAAGCACTTAGACCAGCACCTGACTTTGAAAAAACATGCAAACATTAGCCAAAGCTATTCTCCTCCTTCCAGTTTGAGATACAGAAATAATACTTTTCATGTGGACCAGATCTAATGAAAGAAGTCTGAAAGAAGTTAAGAGGATGACCATCAATTAACAACCTTCTTGGAGGGCACAGCTTTCCTCTACTGTGTCTGAGAATGTAGAGAGGGCTTATCCCAGCTCCCCTGGTTAGCTGAGCCTGACTCAACTGAGCCTCCTTAAGAAGATGAACAGATCACGGAAATGTATTAGCAAGTACCAGAACCATCATTGTGGAAGCATTTCTCCAAAAGCCATAATCGAAGACTAGAATGTATGACATGGGGAAGCGGCAAGGGCCTGAATTAAACAGGGACTTTGCCACTTCATTTTTCAAGAGTGATGTGAAATCTGCACAGCCTCAGAGATCTGTGTCCAGAGCTCAGTGAGTATTCATCCATAACCTGAGACCAGAAGCATTTGGCTGAGTCAGGCTGTCATTAAGGGTCACTGGGGGTGCTGCCTGCAGCTTATCAAAGGCATCCTTCTAAAGTGAGAAAGGCACAGATGAAATAAACAGGACCTTAACCCCACTGGAAATGGAGCTTTCTTTGCAGGGGGCTGACCTTGTTTCTGTAAAGGGCTTTGATTATCAGTTGATCTGACTCCAACAGGGTCATTCTAGGGCAGAGGGAACCACCTCCAAGGGAACCGATGCCGGTGCCAACACACATAGTTGGGCACTGCCCACTTTTACTTATGTAACCCTTCACCTGCCAACTCCCTTCCCACCTCTGCCACTACGGGGAGGTGGCAGACACTCACTGACACACCCATTTCCAAGGCCTAGCAGGCCGGCGTTGTGTCCTAACTAACATAAGCACAGTTGTGGGGAGCTCCATTTGGCTATCAAATGACAAGTAACCATTCATGTCCTTCAAAAGCAGCAGCCAAGCCCAGGGTCACTTCAGGAGGGTGCAGCATATAGACCCTCTTCTCCCCCCATGTGAAATAAGAACTGCTGTTCACTGAGAGCTTATCCAGGACCGCACCACTTCATCCACATAGGGATCCTGTGAGATATGACCATCTCCATCTACAAGTGAGAATTAAGGCTCAGAGACGTTAAGTAACTAGCACAAAGCAGCCCAGCAAGGAAGTATGAGTGGGGATTCATACTTGGGGGATTGAATAGAATCCAGAGGGATCTTTTCCCCACTATCTCTGAAGATCCCCAGAAGCCTTATTAGTCTTTGGTAAAACTGACAAGGCAGTGAAGTTTATTTTTGGTTGTCTCCTGCTTGGCATTCAGTGTTTCTCCCCGAAAATGAGCAGAGTATCTCTCTTTGTTGGGTGATCCCCTTGCCCAAACATGTGTATTCCCTATTGTCTTCTTCCCACCTCCATTGTCCAATACACATGCTCTTTGTGTTTCTGCCTTCACTTCCATCTGAAACAAAGAACACTGATGAATGAAACACATCAACTCAACCAACCAAGGTTGATGATGACTGCTGCCCACCACACCCAGGGTTCCTCATGCCTTCAAAACTTAACTCCAGATAATGAATTGTGATGGTTCTGAAATGTAGCCAGTACGGGCTAGAGAAGGGGACTTTGAAGCTTTGTCTAAAATAATCCAGGCCTTGGGCCAGGCGTGTCGGCTCACACCTGTAATGCCAGCACTTTGGGAGGGCGAGGTGGGAGGATCATCTGAGGTCGGGAGTTCGAGACCAGCCTGACCAACATGGAGAAACCCCATCTCTAGTAAAAACATAAAACATGAGCCAGGCGTGATGGTGCATGCCTGTAATCCCAGTTACTCCGGAGGCTGAAGCAGGAGAATCGCTTGAACCTGGAAGGCAGAAGTTGTGGTGAGCCAAGATCACGCCATTGCACTCCAGCCTGGGCAACAAGAGCAAAACTCTGTCTCAAAAATAATAATAAATAAATAAATCCAGGCTAAAGGGCTATCTGTGCTTTCTTTCCTCTCCTCCACATGGTTCTTGAGACTCTATGAATAATCCAACTATACCCAGCAATTCTGGGGGGTGCAGACCAGAGCCCCCCTGGTCACAGGCCTTTGAGTTATAGCCACTTCAGGGGTTCTGGAGCTGATTCCTAGGCATAAAAGGTGACTAGGCACAGTGGTTAAGCATCAGATGCCTGAGTCAGGAGGCCCAGTTCATAGCGTGCTCTGCCATTAACTAGCTCGTTTGCCGTGCACACATTACTTAACAGCTCTGAGCTTCAGCTTCCTTATCTGTGGAGAGGGGCCAGCACATAGGAGGCACTCTATAAATTGATAGATGAATGGCGATAATAAAATGACCTTCTTCATATTCTTCATAGGATTATTGTGGAGGATATACGTGTGTGTGTGATTTATATGTGAGATATATATATATGTATGTATATACGTGTGTGTGTGTGTGTGTGTGTATATATATATATATATAGGCAGTATTTGGCTCCTAGTAAGTACTCAATAGACAACCATTATACTGTCCAAAAGTGTGACTTGCCTCTGATCCTAGAGATCTGAATCATACAAGGGGACAAAGGGCATGAATTTGAATGGTGGGTGAGACTCAGAAGTGGCCTGCTATAGTTCTGGGGATTAGTCCATTCCTGTTAGGTGCCCAGGTTATGTTCTAGTGAACAGGAGAAGATCCAGTTGCCCCCAACTCCCTCTCAGTGAGGGGATGGAAGTTAACGAGCCAGGCCCTGTCCTTTGATATGCATGTCAGGGCTTCAGTCTGAAGGGGGAAACGGGGAAACCTGTTGTTGGTTGATGTGCCTCCTGGTCCTCATTCCTCAACACCAGACTCATTCCAGACCCCTGCGGGTGCACCACGCACCATGAGGCTCAGCAGGGCTCTACACCCAGGTTGGGTCAGGCTGGCTCAGGAAGTGAACTAGACTAAGGTGCCATGGGAGACATCACTGCTTTAGCTGAGATTCTGGGCTACTCTGAGGTCCTGACCCCAGGGGGTTCTGGGGACCTTTGCCATAGCCCTGATCACATGGCTGAAGGAATCAGTCACTCCCATCTGCTGAGGTATGGAAGCAGGGAAAATTGTCACACCATCCAAATCACTTATTTCTTACTCACGCCTTTATTTGTCCATTCAAAAATAATTACTAAATTACTACCTATGCCAGCTCCTGTACCAGACAGAGTGAAAATAAAAAGCCCCTTGGAATTTACAATCTGTTAGGAGAGGCCTAACTAAATGAACAATTACAGTAAAGCATGATGAATGCTGTAATGGAGCAAAAGCAGGTGCCGTGGGAACACAGCAGGGCAGCTTACCTAGGCTGAGCCAGAGAGGCTTCCTGGAGGAAGAGGCACTTCCATTATGGTTAGTGATTATAATATTCCCTCATTCTTAAATATGAAATACTATATATACCCCCAAATAAAGTGAGCTCTTTTTTCCTAAAAAATTATCTTTTTAAAGAAAAAGGAGAGAGGAGTTGCCTTTATCTGAGTTTTTATAGTCACATTTTTCATAGCAAAGAACCTCTCTCTAAGATTTTACCTACACTAACAAAGTTCTAGTAGGAGGAAGTGTGTTAGGTTACATGACCTCAGTCGATACTAGTTTGGGATGTTTATACAGATGACCATATAAATTTGGCTACAAATAAAGAAGGCAAAAGAGCATAACACAACTGTAGTGACGATTCCTGCAGCTGTGCCTTCACAGTTATGTTAGATATTGTGAGCAAGCATGACAAAGACACTTATGATATAGTGATAAGTGATTTCCTTGAAATATTTTCATGCATGCTGTCTTAGTCTTTTGGGGCTGCTATAACAAAACATCACAGGCTGAATAGCTTATAGAGAGCAGAAACTTGGTCCTCATAGTTTTAAAGGCTTGGAAGTCCAAAGTCAAGGTGCTGGCAGATTCAGTGTCTGTTAAGGGCTTTCTGGTTCATAAATGGTACCTTCTTGCTTGTCCTCACACGGTAGAAGAGGTAAATAAGCTCTTTCAGTCCTCTTATTTTATAAGGGCACGAATCCCATTCATGTGGGCTCCATCCTCATGACCTAATCACCTCCCAAAGACCCCACCTCCTAATACCATCACCTTGGGGGCTGCAATTTCAACCTGTGAATTTGAGGGTGAACACAAACATTCAGACCATAGCATATGCAATGGTAGTTTGCTATCAATGTCACATATGGATTCAAAAAGGGCTCTAGCTCAACAGTGCTCTGAAAAACCACTGCAAATGCAGCTCTGGTAAGAAAAAGACAGCGATGTCAAAGACACCTGCAGTGTAATGAAGTATTTTAGTAAAGTGTACTCCAAAATAAAATGCTTTATGTACTATGTGATTTTTAAATACATGTGTATTCCTAAATTAATAGATTAAGTACTTAAGGAGACATTTGACTAGTCGACCTACGAAGAGACTTCAAAAAGTTCATGGGAAAATGGAATTAAAAGATAAAAATTAAAAACGTAAACTTTATTTCTCAACATAAGCTCCATCAAGTTTAAGACACTTTGGTAAGCAATGATGCCAGTCATTTATTCCATCCCTAAAGAACTTAGGGTCCTGGAATTTAACCATGTCCATGCAGACTTTCTTACATTTTAACTGAAGAGAAATGGATGCCCTTTACAGATGTTTTTAAGATTAGAAAACAAAAAGAAGTCAGAGCAGCCAACTCAGGACTGTAAAGTGGATGCCCAATGACTTGTCATCTAAACTCTCAGAAAGTTGCCCTTGTTTGATGAGAGTAATGAGCAGAAACATTTTCATGGTGAAGAAGAACTCTCTGTTGAAGATGTCCTGGTGTTTTTCTGCTAAAGCTTTGGCTAGCTTTCTTAAGACACTTTTATAATAAGTAGATGTTATTGTTCTTTGGTCCTCCAGAAGGTCAATAAACAAAATGCCTTGAGCATCCCACAAAACTGTTGCCATGACTTTGCTCTTGACCAGTCTGATTTTTCATTGACTGGACTCCTTCAACCTCTTTGTAGTCATTGCTTTGATTGTACTTTGTCTTCAGGATTGCATTGGTAAAGCCATGTTTCATCTCCTATTACAATTCTTCAAAGAAATGCTTCAGACTCTTGATTGCACTTGTTTAAAATTTCCATTGAAATCTTTTCTCTGGTCTGTAGCTGATCTGGGTGCAATGGTTTGGCACCCATCAAGTGGAAAGTTTGCTCAACTTCAACTTTTCAGTCAGAATTGTGTAAGCTGAACCAATTGAGGTGTCTGTGGTGTTGGCTATTGTTCCTACTGTTAATTGTCAGTCCTCCTCAATTAGGACACAAACAGGATGATCTGCTCCTGCTGGCTTTATCTTCACCATCATCTTTTCCCTTCTTAAAACAAGTTATCCACTTGTAAACTGCTGATTTCTTTGGGGGCCTTGTCCCCATAAACTTTTCATAAAGTATCAGTGATTCCATCAAACTTCACCATAAATTTAATGTTGGTTCTTGTTTCAATTTTAGTAGAATTCATGTTGCTTTGATAGGATCTCTGTTTAAACTGATGTCTTATCCTTCTTAGTGCCTCAAACTAGATCCTCCTCAGATATGTTATAACATGGTAGTACAAGTTTATCTTGGTGCAAAATTTTTTGAAATCCATGCCTAGTATTTTCATAAGATACATTTTCCACGAACTTTTTGAAAGCCACTCGCATATGCTAGACTTTGTACAATGAGATTGACAAGGAAAAAAAAACACTTTGGGAAAAATCTTATTGAGGAAATGAAGACTGCCTTAACTTCTAGCTTGTCTCCTATTTCGGCAAGATGAGAAGTCTCTTTAATCACTTCGTCAACCAACAAGAATGTGTTGAGTGCCTACCTGAGTATTGTGGGGGCTAATAAAGGGAAAACAGAGACCTCCCTGTCCAAGAGTTTGCCCTCTCGCGGGGGAGACACGACACAGTCATGGGAAAGGATCAGAGAACAGGACACAGTGTGGGGTTGGGATGGGAATCCCCTGTAGAACTGGCATGACCCATTTGTGAAAGCACGTGCTCCAAACGCAGGTCCACTGTGTCACAAACGTGGAAGCATCCCATGTCCCTAGATACTTGTCAACAGGAGCTACGGCCCAGGCAAAAGGAGAACATTAACCCTGAAGTGTCCTCTATTACCAACACAGCCCCCAAAGACATGGAGAAGGTTCATGCAGGGGCCCTCAATAAGCCAATGTGTGGCAGACAAGGCAAGGAATCACAGGGAGCCACCCACCATGGGGTCCCATCTGCCATATTGCCAGCCCCTAGCCATCCTCTAGGTTCCTCTGAGGTGCATGAGGTTCTCTCCAGGGCCAGATTCTGACACTCCTCAGGCAGTCTGACAGTGCCAGTCCCCTGCCTGTGCTACAGCTCCTGGCACTCCTATGGCTGCATAAATGCTATACCCAAAGCAAAGCCCAAGGTGCAGATAAGCTGTGCCTTTTGCCTGTACCCACAGAGCACCTTTGACCAGGCCCAGACCCTGCCAGTGGCCCTCTAACACTACAATGCTTCATCCTGAGTTCGCCAGCAGGCGCAGACATGATCACCTAGCCATCAGAGGCAAGTGCCTGGGCAGAGCAGGCAGAAACAAATTGCTTTACAGTCACTACCTTGAATCCAACACACATCCCTTTTCCAAAGTGTGCACCTCATTGGCAACTTCTAACTGAAATTCATGGGAAAGTATTTAGCAAATCACATGCTGACATATTTATCTTGTTAGCTGTCAAAATGAGTAAGTACGCACATTGAATGCCATCATTCAGCCTGAACTGAGAAAGGCTACTACTCAAGAAATCTGACAATATAAATACGTTTTCTAACCTGATTTGTCAGATTTATATTAATCCTTTGTTCAGACCTTGTCCTAATTGACCTTAAATAGACCTATGATGACCCAGGCGACTAGAGACCACGAGCCATCATATGCCCTAGATATTAAAGCGACATGCTGCCCACGCGGCCCTGCAGAGGGTGTGACGGAGCAGCTATCCAGCCAGCACCCACATATTTTACTTGCCTTTTAGTACTTAATTACCCTGAAAGATCTATCAAAAACCATATGTTCAGGCCTTGCCACAAATGCAAGCAAAAAAGCCATGGGGCAGGTGAGGTCATGGTCACATTGTCAGGGGTTCTGTCCACCCTTCCGACAGCCAGGGTAGAGCCTTGAAGTGAGTTCAAGTGTGGAGGAAATGGTAAGCGCATAGACTCTGGGGTGGAAATACTTCAGAGTAGAGAAATGTCTGTGACTGCCCACATCCCCTCCCTGCCCTATCAACCCTGGTCTGCCCTGAGGCAGCAGATTAATTGCTGACTCGTCTGTACAGGTTTAGGAGTTCCAGAGAGGACAAGCCCCTGCCCCCTCCCTTTTTCTAAGCCTTCCTTGAGGACAGCCTTCTGAGTGGCTGCCTTCCTCTGGTAACTTGAGATTACGGACCTAGGAATCTGTATGTGTTAAAGCTCCCTGGTACTGGGGCCCTGCGTGCAGATGTAAAGCCTCCCACCCCTGCAATTAGAGGAGAGCGGGCTTTCAGCCATGTTCAGAAAGGGCAAAGCGGACATTAAAAGCACAATTTTATTTTCTCTGAAAGCTCTTGTTTTATTTTTAAATGTATTTTTTAAAATGCACAATATTCTTGCTTTATTAAGATAATCAAACTTCAAAACTCTTCCCCAAATCAAAATGATTTCCCAAAATGTACCCTATTTATCCTGTGATCTTATGTACTAATAATAGCTAGAATTTCTGGAGCACTTATTAAACACTTGGGAACATCCTAAGAGCTTTACCTGTCCTAACTCACTTAACTCTCATGATTATACTATGAGGAAAATAGCATTATCTGTATTTTGCCAATGAGGAAGCGGAGGCTTGGGGAGATTGTGTGAAATCTCACCCAGCCAGAAAGAAGCAGAGCCGGGATTTATGTCTGGGTTTGTTTGAACCCCAAACTGGCACCTTTAAGATTGGCAGTCTTCTGGTATGAGATGCACAATCCTAGACCAGAGGTTATTTTCTTCCCCAGCTGAGGATGGACTTTTAATGATACTCCTCCTCCTCAAAGGAACGATTATAACAGCAATAACAAACAATGGTATGTGCAAGGCCACTAAGTGAACGTGTGGAAGGACTAGAACTCAGTTCCCCACCATTCTTTACAGGGAAGGTGTGAGAGGTTCAGTGTGAGATACTATTCAAGAAACGTGGAAGGAGGCTGGTAAAAGTCCCCCACACCCCAGCCTCTCTTCCTACAGGGCACCGACAGAGGGGGCTGGCAGGGGAGTCCACGATGGGAGGGCTATACACAGACATGCTACACACAGACATGGTCTAGAAGGGTCTACGCCTGGAAGCTACCAGGTTCCATGGGTTTGCTTTTGCATCTGAAAATGCGTATGCTTTCAAAGGGCACATCTCAAAGGAGGTTTCAGTGCCTGCCATCACCAAACATTTTTCTTCAAATTATATTTCCTTGCAGGTTCCCTCAGAGGAGATAACATCTGAGAAAAAGCCCCTGGTCACCCTGAAAAGGGAAGTTCCATAAAGGTCCTTCACAAAATGCTGACTTGAATGTGTAGCTCAGCTGACAACATGAAAAATGCAAGTTAGCCAAAATAGATTGCAGTAAACAGGGACTATGCCTCCTTGATTCAGACCGCACCTTGCCCTTAATTCATCCTTTCACCCATGGGATATTTACTGAACATCTGCTGGGTAGATGCCATGCACTATGGTAGATGCTGTGGATACATAGATAGATATGCCTTTTATGATTTCAAAGTCAAATAAAAAAATGACACAAATGTCTGTCTACACTTAGAATGAGGAATATAAGAACTAATGGTTGCATGGTAATAAATAACAAGAGCTAGTAGTTATTGAGCACCTACTATACATCAGCGGTTTACTAAACCTTTGCTGTGTACTAATGTGTTGAAAATTTACAAACCCTTTAGAACAGATCCAATTAGCATCCCATTTTACAGATGAGGGTACCAAGCCTTAGCAATATTAAATAACTTGCCTAGCATCTATAGCTGGGGCATTTAAAACCAAGCTCCTCATGCTTTGGTTTAGAGCTATTTGGCTCCAGAGCTATGATCTAAAGGGGCCTGGGTTTGATCCTAGCCCGGTCACTTAGCAGCCATAGCACAGGTTGCAGTGAGGACTAAAGGCAAAATGCATGTGAGGTATTGTCACCCACTCCAGTCATCTAGCCATGAACTTGAAGGTCTTTGTGTTTTCTATAGAGGTCTGGACACATGCTTCTTCATCTAGCTGTAGTTCTGGTGATAGGTGGGCAGGCAAGGAAAGCATCAGGGAGGTGACCTTAAATAGGATTTTGAAGGAGCTGTACGAGTTTGCCAGACAATGTGTTGTGGAGAACACAGAAGAGAGGACACAAGAAAGGATACTGTAGGCATGGAAATGACATGAGTAGAAGCAATTAGATATGGCTGGAGCCTATCTCAGGGCTGGGCAGGGGGCATAAAAAGAAGAAGCCAAAAAGGCGGACAGGCCACAGGTCAAGAGACCATGGATGTTGTGCTACCAGGTTACACCCGACCAAAGGTGACAGCGGGGCAGTGGAAAGATCACTCTGCAACAACATGCAACAAGGTGTAAGGTGGTCACAGGGGGAGACCTGGGTGGCAGCTGGAAGCCCAATTAAAGAAGTATTGACATAATTCAATGAGAGCTTCATTCATCCATTCATTCAGTCTATTAGCCAGGTAATAGGCAAATATTTGAAGATTGTCTTACAGCAATTCTCAAATTATGATATGGGGACCCTTGGGAGCCCTGAAGACCCTTTTGGGGGTATCAAAGAGGTCAAAACTATGTTCTAATACTACTAAGACATTATCTGTCTCTTTTACTCTCATTCTCTCACAAGTGTCCTGTGGAGATTCCCAGAGGCTGCACAACCACAGATAAAAGAACATATTGAAGGCAGGAGCAGATAGAAGAATCCGTAGCCTTTTATTTTAAGTCAAACAGTTAAAGAGATTTGCAAAAATGTAAAACAAGGCCACTCTTCTTAATATATGTTTTTGGTTTCCAAAAATATGGTCATTTTTTCATAAAAATAGGTTCTTTATGTTAACATGTAATGGGTGTCGTTATTTAATGAACTATTTATTTAAGAGTATAATAAATATTTATGTATTTTTAAATAAGTATTTTTAGACATTATGCTTTAATTTCTAATATGAAAATCTTGATAGATATAAACCACAAAAAAAAAAAATTGAAGAGTGTAAAAACGGTTTCTGAAACAAAAAGTTTGAGAGCCACAGGTATATTACATACTGGGTACTGTCCAGGACACTAGGAGTAAAGCAGTGAACAGGCCTCAGTCAGTCCCTGCCCTGTGGGGGCCCTCATTCTAGGTCCATAAATAAACAGTGAACAGCAAAGAGCAGGGCAATGGGTGAAGAGCAGAGAGCCAGGCTCAACTTGCTGTCTTTGCTTGCAGGCAGCAAAGCCCTGGTCCCACACCTCTTCTCTTGCTTTCACTGAATGCCACAGTCCCCAAGGGCATCCATCCTCTGAGGGCATATTAGTCCGTTCTCACACTGCTAAAAAGAGATTTAATTGGCTCACAGTTCTGCAGGCTATACAAGAAGCATGGGTAGGGAGGCCTCAGGAGACTTACAGTCATGGTGGAAGGTAAAGGGGAAGCAGGCACGTCCTACATGGCTGGAGCAGGAGGAAGAGCAAAAGGGGAGATGCCACACACTTTTAAGCAATCAGAACTCATGAAAACTCACTATCACAAGAACAGCAAAAAAGAACTCCACCCTCGTAATCCAATCACCTCCCACCAGGCCCCTCCTGCAACACTGGGGACTACAATTTGACATGGAATTTAGACGGGGACACAAATCCAAACCATATCAGAGGGCCTCTCATATGATAGCAGTTTCCCTCCCATGCCCCTCACAGCACAACCAGCCCTGGTGCTGGGGAAAGGGTTCTTCATGTTCCCACTACCTCCTCCAGTCCCTCTCCCTCTTTCCTGCTCAGGCATTGATGTGTTGTTAGAAGCTTCCCAGAGCTGGGGTTCAAAATCATTCCCCTGATACACTCACACCATTCATCTCATAGATGAATTCCTCACACTCTCCTCCTCAAACACCTCTTCCCTGGCCTCACTCACAGCTTCCTAATCCATGGGGAAAATGGAAACAATCCAAGAAGAACCTGCACCTTCACCCCTCACCCAGTCTACCCTAGTGCATCTACTCTCAGATGCTCTGGCTTCCCTCCCCCACCACTCTGTTATCAGGAGCGAACTCTCCTGCTCCTGCCACCTGCCCTGTTGGGCATCCCACTGGCTCCTACATTCTCCATTTGCCCCTTCACTTTCTTCTGCATCATTCGTGTTTCACTCTTTACTGAAAATTTCCTACTAGCAAAATAATACAGTATTTCTCCCACTTAAAAAAAAAAATATTTACCCCACATCCCTCTCTATTGCCCCATGTCTGTATTTTCTCTTTTAAATCAAAATTCATTAAAAGGGTTGTCTTTACTAGCTATCTCCAATTCCTCTCTTCTCATCCATTCCTGAACCCATTCCGGTCATAATTTCTCTCCCACCATCCCATTGAAACTGTTTCCCAATGACACCCAAGTCACTAAATCCAAGGTCAATTTCAGTCCTCATCCTGCTTGACTCTTTCAACAGCACCTCACCCAGTTGATCATGGTCTCCTCTAAAGCACTTTCATTTTCTTCCGTTTCTTGGGAAGGAAAACCTGACAGTGTGACTTCCAGAACGTCCTACTCTCGGGTTTTCCTTCCTTCATGAGCTACTTATTCTTGGTCTCCTTTGCTGGTTCCTCTTCATCTCCCTGAATTCTATTAGAGTGTCCCAGGGTTTAGTTAGCAAAACTCTTCTCTGTACTATAGTCACCCCCTGGATGATTTTAGTCAGAGTCAGTGCTTTAAATGCTCTTGGCCAGGTCCATGGGTCAGCAGTCTCCATGGAGCCAAAGCATTATTGAGGACCATCAGGAGAAAGTAAGACACTTGCAAACAAGATTTCCACTTTCATGCAGTTGTTTTATACAGTATCATACACAGCAGCATGGCCATGGAGTAAAGTGTTGAAATGGGCAGGAGGAAAGCATCACTGCAGGGATGCTGTCAGTGTTCTGAGTGGCCGAGGCTCTTGTCCCTTGATGTTAAAAAGGAAAACAGCCACAGTTCTTTGTGCATCCTTTATCGCCCCATTTTTGTTTATGTATCTGTCTCGTAGGCTAGAAAGCAAGCTCAACAAACACAGGAACCGTGCTCTGTGCAGTACCTACCACAAAGCCTGGTATATGGAGTTACTACATAAATACATTTGGTGCTTTTTGAAATCAAAATAAAATGTTAACTTCTGAAGAGGCAGAGAGATTGCCAGATGTAGGCCTTCACCTTAAGAAAGGACTGATTGTTAAAATCTCCTAAAACCAAGCTGATCTTGAGTCCTGTGGCCTGCATCTCCTGCAGAGGGAAATGTCTCCTCTCAACTCTCTCAGTCATAATCTCAGTCTGCCCCTCATTTAGCCATTTAAGAAGACTGCACCATGAGCTCTGCCCTGTGAACGTCAGCTATGTTCTCCCTTAGAACCACAAATCCAACTTCATTCTAATCCTCACATACTTATTGAGCAGCTACCATGTGCCAGATTCTGCAGTGCTGGGGACAGAACAGCTACCCACATTCCTACCCTTTCATTTTGGTGAGGCCTGGGAAACCCAGGTTCTAGCAGTAAGAACAGTGTTTTTCTCCCAAGAATAATTTCTTGGGAATAAGTTGTTGTTTTGGATTGGGAGAATGTCTCTCTAAAATTCCAAGTAAGCACCATGCTTTGCTGAATTTCAGCAAATGGAGCCTGTACTGCCTTTTTAGTGAGGATTTTGCCTTACTAAGCTGGATTCCTGCTGGTTCTTTTTCATTATTGCAGTAGAACTGGTTCACATGGAGCACTTTCTTCCATGTAACATTGATCTCGTAAAGACCGAATCTAATGTGCAACCACTTGACATAATGACCACAGGAGAAGCACAGAAAATAAATGGAGAGCTTTGCATTCCTGCTGTCACTGGTCATCTCATCCAGGCTGCCTAAGCCTCCTTGGAAACCAGAAACCTTGGAAACATCAACCCATCGCACCCCCCACCACTGGTCAAAACTTGAGTTCAAGGTGTCAGACCATTCTCATCCATTCTCTCACAAACCTGAGTTTATTACAGCCCACGTGTCAGAGGAAGTATTTCATATCCTGAGTTTATCACTATCTTTATTCAGCCTCCCAACAATTGTAGCTAAAGCCACCCACCTAGCCCTCTCTTAAATTCTGCAATGTGAAAAAAAGAGACACCATTCAATGAATTAACTCCATTCTTCATTCATTGATTCACTCATTCATTTCTGTACGAAGCTCAGTACACATGGTCAAGCAGGGAAGCAGAGATGTAAAGCAACTGAAAAACTGCTGAAATGGAGATAATACAAGGTTAAGTAGAGTATCTGCTCTTTCATGCCAGTGTTTTTGTACATGTTATTCTCCTTGTTTGAAATAATAATAGCTAAGATCTAAAGAGCACTTAGTAATATGTCAACAACCATGTACAATTTATTTTTCCTCAACTGAACAGAATAGCTATTTAACACCTTTTTGCCTTAGTTTCTCTTTTCAAAGACTGTGGAAGAGTCTCAAGTTGACAGGCATGAATCTAACATAATTTTATTTTTTTAGGACCTGCAAGTGGCTATACTCTGTCATTTTAGCTATTAGAGAGTGTTTGTCTTCTCACTCGGGACTCTGTGCCATCTATTTTAAAACTACAAGCTTCTATTTGTTTCAAGGTTCTCCTCCGACCATCCTGCACTGACTGGATTTATAGCTCTTCTAGTCCCGGGTCGTGGGCAGGGGTGGGTTAGGATTTGCATTTTTACCACCTCCCCTCTGCTGTCTCTTCCAGGGATTTACCTGCTGGTGTTGGGCAGGGAGAAGAAAGGGGCAAGGCACCTTCTTATGTGAGTGCCCACACTGAGGTTGTTGTCCTATTTTAATGTTCATCCAACTCCAATCCAACTCATGGTCTCCAGACTTGGGAAGTAATGATGGTGGTCTCACACACTCTACTGACAGACCTTCATCTCATGTGACTCCTTATCCCTCAATGGTCATTTTCCTTTTTTTCTTTCTTTTTTTTTTTTGGCAGAACTCCCACTGCCTTCCTCTGATGCATAAATCTTTTTGTCCCATTCTGGAGCAGACTCCACAGTGAAGCAGCCTCATCCCCTGCAGGGCGACTGGGGTTTCCCTTTCCACATGACTGTGCCCTCTGACTTCTTTTCCCAGTCCTCTGATGAGTTGGAGGAGCAAATCATGAACCCAGGCTGGATTGGGCAGGGACTGGGCCATGAAGGGCTGGTAATGGAGTAAAGCATTTATGCTTTAAGCCAGGTGGAGCCACCAAAGAATTTTGAACAAGGGAGTGATATGATTAGATGTGTATTTTATTACAATCCTTCTTAGAACACAGTAGAGAATGGACAGGAGAATATGAGACTAGCAGCAGGGAGACTAATAAGGAGCCAAATGCCATGCTTTTTCACTTGCGTCGTTTCTGCAAACATGGCCAATCTTGATCACTCTTTTTGCTTATGACATAATTTAGAAGGTGGTTCAACATGCCTTGGGTGAGTCAGTCCTTTCTGTCTATGGAAGGCTGTAGTGGGTTGAATTACATCCCCCTCAAAGGTATACTGAAATCCTAACCCCTGGTACCTGTGCCTGTGACCATAGTTGAAAATAAGGTATTTGCAGATGTAATGAAATTAAGGTCATGATGGATTAGGGTGGGCCCTAAATCCAGTGACTGGTGTCCTTTTAAGGACAGGGGAGGTTTGAAGACACACAATGAAGAAGGCTGTGTGAAGAGAGAAACAGACATTGTAAAGATGCAGCTATAAGTCAAAGAATTCCAAGGATTGCTGGCAACCAATAAAAGCCAGGAAAGACAAGGAAGGATTCTTTCTGGAGTCTCAGAGGCAACATGGCCCTGCTGATACTTTGATTTCCAGAATGATGAGAACATTACTGTTTTTTTTTTAAGTCACCAAGTTTGTAGTGATTTATTATAGCATCCCTAGGAAATGAACACAGGGCCAAATAATTACAGAACATTAGAACCATTTCCATCATCAAATGAGAAAGCTGAGGCCCAGAGATGTGACCCGGATTCCGGAAGTACCCAGAGGATTCATGGCAAGTCCCGTAGACAAGGAAGGTATACTTGGGGAAACAGGGACCATTTACTCTGGTTGTAGTTTCTGACACTTCCTTGGTTGCCTGCATTTGACTTCAGACCCTCAGCTTTTTGCCTAACCAGACCCTTCTTCTCATCCCCTACCTAAGCTGCCCTAAGTCCCCTCTCCCTGATCATCCAGTTTGCAAACTGTCTGCTCACCCAGGACCCAGCTAGAGTCAGCTCTGGGGATCTGACTCAACACCTGCCTGAGCCTGAGCCTGACCCATCCCTGCTGCCAAGTACAGCCACTGGACTCTCCAAGTCATCTCATGAGCTGACCCTGGGGGATCTCTGCAGCTCCTAGACCCAAACATTTATTACACTAAAGGCAAGTCCACAGCATTTTCATGAATCTCTTCCCACTAGACTATAAGCTCCTTGAGGAAAGAGACCACTTACTTTTACAAATCTTTCTTTTTTGTACCCAACACAATACCTGATCCATGGTGAGCTCTCAAGAATACTGAGTGACGTTATTGACTGAGTCATTTCTTTACAAGCTGTCTAACATGCCTCAGCTCTATGGAGAGAGATTGGAAGGGCCCCAGGGTCAGTTCACATGGGAAGTTCCCACCCCATGGAAAAGAGTATGTGCAAAGAGATGAGGCAGAGTTACCAGCAGTTAACAAGTATTCCACAAAAAGAGAATATTGCATGTGCAAATAAGTTTTGGGAGGGCTATGTCATAAAGAGTTAAACCTCTGTCTTTACTATGGGACCTAGAGGGGTCTTGAATATGCTAATATGCAACTCTCCAAGATGAGTATCAATAGGAATCACTCTTCCTCTGCATAACACCTGACTTGCACCAGGTGTCCCTTCTTTTCTGCTGAAGGATATTTGGATTTCTAGTTAATTTTTGTTTTGTTTTTAAGCGGAACATGAGCCAAAGTCATCCTCTTGTGAGCTGTAAGTCTACCCGCTCAGTTTGGAGATGCTGACATGGCCCTAAATGTCACCACACGTATACTAAAATCTTTGGCTTCTTCCCACTCCACAGCGCCTCTGGGCTCTTTTGCCAGAGCGCTTTAAGGGGGAAAATAGGCAGAGGAAATAGAGTACTGCAGTGTTGCGTGGCAGTCACTAGGAGACCAGCTGTGCCTCTCAATTCGGAGTGCAGCCCCAAATAAATGAGACTCCGATGTGCCAGCTGAGTGGATTGCTCCTTGAGCATGGGGACTGTTGAGAATGGAAACACTTTGAGCCTCCACTATGTTAGAGAGGAAGAAAGTGGAGCCCAAAGAAGTGACATGGCTTCCACAGCATCACAGAGCCAATGCTTGTCTTGTCAAATGTAACTCTCAACCGGTTAAAACTGTAACTCAACCACCAACCATTATGAGGTGCCGCATTTTTAAAACTTGCTTCAGAAATAAATGTACGCTGTCTGGGGTCCTAGTGTGGGCATAGCGGGAAGGCCAGAACACAAAGAAAGCCATCATTAGCCATTAGGATAGCAAGGGATTCCTAGGTAGAGGTGATGCAGGTGTGATTTGTCTCCTCCAGTTCTCAGCTGCACTTATTCCCACGTTTTGCTCCCAGGCAACCACAGGGCATCTGGGAAGGAATCCTCCTCAGGTTCCCCGGGAGATTCCGCCCCAGTTCCCTGAGCATTTGTGGCTAACAATTCCAAGGAGAGACAGGCACCCGGCCTCCTCTCTGAGGGCATCTCTCTTCCCTGTGTTAAACATGCAGCAATAAGCCCAGCTGAGCACCTCCCACACCTGCCCTCCAAATAAAGCAATCAAAATCTTCTTCCTCCAGAGCCTCCCTCAGTACCCCAGTGCCACAGGGGACAGGTATGGGACCACACTCAGTAGCAGGGGCTTTCCCATCTCCGCATCTTGAGTGGGTGTCCCTAGGAATGGTGATATGTCCAGAGTCCTACATCCCTGTGGTGGCACCCTGGGCATGCAGTCCTGCTAGAATTCCACTCCTGGGGCTTTGCTGCCTCATACTCTAGGGCTTTCTCACCTCTTGCTTGTCTCCTAGCCTAGTTTTCCAACATTCTCTCTGATTCTATAAGCACCTGATCTACCTCCCCATAACCCCATTCCCCTGGCCAACCAGAGTTACTTTGTGTTGCTTGCAATCAAAGAACCCTAAGGATACAAATTTGTGCACTGATAATCCTCATCAGATGTAGTAAATACTTAAACTCTCACCAAGTACCAGAAAGAGGAAAATGTTTGGGGAGAAGTGGGAATGGCAGGGGAAGAAATCCAGGAAGCCTTCGAAAAGGAGGAGATGTCTAGGGATTGGAAAGATCCCCTACAGGGTCAGGAAGTGGCCTAAACACTTAAGCAAGTGCCGACAGGGACGCTTGTGCACAGGTGGAGCAGCTGCAGGGAGAGGAGAAAGCAGAGCATGTCCCAGGCACCCCCTTTGCTGCTGCTTCTGCAGGACAGCCACAGCTGGGTCCCCCACTGCACCTTCTCCCCAGAACTGAGATGCAAATGCAGCCAAACACTGGCACCCACCCCTTCCTTCCACCTCTGGGCAGGGGCCAAGGGGAAAGGGGCTGGGGTTTCCCAGTGGTGACAACAAAGCCAAGCCAAGGAGGCATGTGTGGCAACCTTGCATCCTCATAAGCGTCTTTCCTGAATGCCCAAGCCAGAGCTCCTCTGAGCACACCTGGGGGCCACTGCAGCATTGTGTTCTAGTAACTTCTCCCCCTCTCTGCCGCTCCCTCCCCTAGCTGACTGGATAAGTTCCCTCTTCGCGTTTACAATTCTCCATTTCCCACTGGGCCATAATGGCCCATGCTCCATAAGCGTGGAGACTATGCTTATAATGCTCTGCATTAGTCATTTCCACAGAGATTCAAGCAAAACAGCAAATCCAAGTGAATTAATTCTGACAAAACTCTGCCAGAGAAAAAACAAAAAAAAGAAAAGAGGGCCAATTGCTTATTATAGTCCTCAAAGTCAAAAGGAGGGGTTACGGCAACTTATCTGGTGTTCCCTGGTGTCAAGGACAAAGGCGAGATAAGACTGATCCTCCCTCATGCCTGCCTCTTTCTTCACGAGGACATTGGAAATAAGGAAGGTCTGGGAACAATGTGTTCAAGGTTTGAGCTGTTGGCTCCTAAACAAGGAGCGATCTTGGGGAAAAACATTATAATGCAATTGTGACGAAAATCTCTTTTCAGTAGAAGATTTGCAGAACATTAAACACTATCCACAGACGGTTTCAGATGCAGTCCCTAGCTGACGAGAACACAGCGGCTTTTGAATCTCAGTTTTCTCCCTGCCGTACCTGAGAAACCTCTCCTTTCATTTGGGGTGTTGCATTTGAGGTTTTGCAATGAGGTGGCATTTCCTTAAAAGGAAAAGAAAATACATATTTTGGTGGCTACGGCTCAGGTAGCACATGTTTCCAGAGGAAATGAAAGTCTTTGAAAGGAATGTTTGCCTCTTTCAGTCTAAATAATGTTGATTTGTGGATGTCTTAACCTCTGTTTGGTGTTTAATGAGCAAAAATGTATCTTCTCAGACATGGAGCACACTGGATCCTTTTTAGTGGGCCACACTGGGGTCAATAAAGATGGAAAGAAAAGCATCATTGTGACTCAAGTGAAATGCAGTGTTCTTCACGCAACTACTCTGAAGTTTGGATCCAGGCTGTTCCTAGGGAAACATCAGCTCCTTCACTGGTATTTTTCTTTTTCTGTTTTTCTTTTTCTGCTTGCAATCATAACCCCTGGAAATTTTAAATTACTTCTTTGTGCTTAACAAATTAACTAATTAGATGATTTCATTTGGACGTTGCATAATATGGTAGAATTAGGGATTGGTCAAGTTCCTTGATTTGATTTGAGAACCAGTTCCAGGAGTTACTGGCTGATGGATCTCCTGAAAGCCACTTTTCCCTTCAAAGCCTCAGTTACCACAGGTGTGAAGGGGGGTGATATACCCACCTGACCCCCTTCGGCTATTATGAAGATCAAATGAAATAATGAATTGAAAGTGCTATAATGCAAATCAAATAAAATAACAAATTGAAAGTGCTTTGGGAAGTACAAAGCACGTCACAATTATAAGAGAGGGAAGGAAAATGAAGTCACGGTTTATTGTGCACCCAATGTGTACCAAGCCTTTTGCAAACTGACTCTCGCAATAGCCTCCTAAGCCCTCTCTACATCTGCAATCTTACCATGCTCACCCCAATCCATCCCCTAATGTCAGCCAAAATGACAGAAATCATTTTCAGCTCTAAAATCCTCCTGTCTCCCATTGCAATTATAATAGTATCCAAGCTCCTTGCCATGGATTTATGAGACTCTACCTGACTGCCTCCTCTCTCCCCAGTGCCTACTTCTCTACTTGGTCATACTGGTTCTTCTGGTTATTGGCCCATGCTCAACTTCTTTCTGTTTTGGGGCCTTTGCACATGCCTTAACCTGGCCAAACCTCTTCCTCCTTTGCAATTTGCATGTCATTTGTTCCCTCTCAGCCAGAACTGCCATATTGGCCAGACCTGTTATGTAATATACATTTCCAGGGGGTGCCATTCACATAGACTACAGTCTGCACAATAGCACATGGTGGCCCTGTTCTCAGCCTCCACCACCACTCCTGTTATACCCTTGACTTGCACCACACTTCTCCTTCACAGCAATTTACACATTCATAATCATTTAGTCTGTCTTCTCCACTAGTCCATCAGGGTAGGGATCATGACTTCCCTGTTCACCTAGAATCCTCAGCACCTACGACAGAAGGTACTCAGTAAATGTGTATGGACTGACTTTCCATGGAGTAAAGATGAGTACATATCATGCTGTCTCAACACAATGTCATAAAATAGGCATAAGCATTGAGGCTTGGCAAGTATCTCAGCAGCTTCCAATTGTCTGTCTTCATCCCCAGTGCTAGCATTGACCTGGAAGCTAAGAAGTCCTCATATACCACAGGCCAGGTGTGAAGGACCTCAGAGGAAGAAGGACAAGGGGTCACTGGGAACTGAGTCCTGCCTTCTGCTGCTAAGAGACACATCCCTGCCCACTAGAAGTATTTAGTGTCTCTCTCCAGAAATGAACTACTCCAAGGAAAACTGTGTAAGAGCAGACTCTCAAGTTCTGTAGATCTGAATTTTAATCTTGCCCTATAATGGGTGAGCTGATTATTATTGGCAAGTAATTATAAAATGTTCTATCCTTTATCCTTGCTAGGATATTTTTTAATTAAACAAGGCACTTTGTAAGCAGAACCCTGGGCTCTAAGGCAGAATGACTCTAATAATGTGATGCAGCATTGTTATTTTACAGTCGATTAATAAACCTCTCAAAGTATGTGGCTGCCATTGCTTCCCTCTCACCTGGGTCTTAGCTGTGTCTAGCTTCAGTAATAACTTGTTGATTAATCAATCACAAAGGATTTAGAAACAGAAGGTGATGCCTGAACTCTGTTTTGCATAATATTAAAATAAATAACCCTAGCAAATTCAGTACTCTTTTTGGGTGAGACCTCATTCATTGATTGTTAGAGCAAACATTTATCAAATGCCTTCTCTGCACCAGGGGTTGTGTTATGTGTTGGAAAATATTGTTTCCTGCTTTAAGAACCTCACCAGCTAGTGCAGGGGGTGAGGGGAGAGAGTGACCCAACGTCCAAGCAAACAGTTGCAAGTAGAAGGTCAAGTCTGTTCTGATGGAGGTATGGACAGTATCCCACGGCAGCACAGCGGGGAAGCTAATCAACTCTGCCTGGGCGAGAAGACAATTCTCAAGGACACCATCTTAGACAAAGCTACTCTGGGTCTCACGTAGATACTCAAGGGAGAAGAAGGTGGGAAGGCTTTTTGGAGTGTATTAGTCCATTTTCAGGCTGCTGATAAAGACATACCTGAGACTGGGTAGTTTATAAAGAAAAAGAGGTTTAATGAACTCACAGTTCCATGTGGCTGGGAAGGCCCCACAGTCATGGCAGAAGGCAAAAGGTACATCTTACATGGCAGCAGTCAAGAGAGAATGAGAGCCAACTGAAAGGGAAAACCCCTTATAGAACCATCATATCTCCTGAGACTTATTCACTACCATGAAAACAGAATGGGGGAAACCATCCCCATGATTCAATTGTCTCACACCAGGTCTTTCCCACAGTATGTGGGAATTATGGGAGCTATAATTCAAGATGAGATTTGGGTGGGAACACAGCAAACACTATCATGGAGCTACTCCTGGACAGAAAGAACCAATCAGACTCCTTCCAAATTCTAGCTATCCATTTCAAGACTCCCCATCATCTGATTCGCATCATCTGAGTGCTCACAGACCCACAGGAAGGAGAACAAACAAGGAACTGTTTGCAGAATACCAGCCCAGGCCCTCTCCAGGTAGGCTTGTTGGCAGGAGGTTTGTGGGCAACAACATCACTCCAAATTCCTCTTGAATGAGTGAGGTTTGGCAGAGGGCACTCTGCCTAGTGCATTCTCCTCCTCCTCCTCCTTCTTTTTCTTCTTTTTGTAAATTTATGTATTTCTGATGAAATTTAATTCTTAGTAGTCTCACTTGCTTACTTTCCAAAATGCCATTTTTTATTCAAGGTATAAGAAGCCTCTACACACCCTTTCTTCCCCAAAATGTTAAATTTTTAAATTCTCAAAGTCCAGAATGTAGTCTCCAGATTTAAGCCTGGAAAGTTAGTGAAAGTTTGAGTCACAAGCGCTCCCATCTCTGACTCTTTGGGACTTCCCCAGGGCTAGTGGTGACATGGTATAGGGCATTAAGTTCAGTGGACAGCAAGCTTGAGCTGGCTGTAACCATCACATCTAGGTTGGAGTTGGGGGCTGGCTTTTGTTGACCAACTGAAGTTCCATGGAGCTTTAGAAGGGTTGGATAGATCAGAAAATATTTTGATAAGTTTCCTAGAGGAAAGATGAGAGTCAAGGAAACAAAGGGAATAGCTAAAATGGTCCACATTAGAAACATAGGTGACCAATAAACATATTTTAAAATGCTCATCATCACTAATCAGAGAAATGCAAATCAAAACCACAATGAGATACCATCTCACACCAGTTAGAATGGCTATTACTACAAAGTCAAAAAACAACAGATGCTGGCAAGGCTATGGAGAAGAAGGAACACTTACACACTGTTAGTGGAAATGTAAACTAGTTCAGTCACTATGGAAAGCAGTTTGGAGATTTCTCAAAAAACTTGAAACAGAGCTACTATTTGATTGAGCAATCACATTTCTGGGTATACATTCCCTCCAAAATAGATAATTCTACCAAAAGACACATGCACTCATGTCTATCACCTAGCTAGTCACAATAGCAAAGACATGGAATCAACCTAGGTGCCCATCAGTGGTGGACTGGATAAAGAAAATGTGGTACATCTATATCATGAAATACTATGCAGCCATAAAAAAGGATGAAATCATGTCCTTTCAGCAACATGGACGGAGCTGGAGGCCATAATCCTAAGCTAATTAATGCAGAAGCAGAAAACAAAATACTGCATGTTCTCACTTAAAAGTGGGAGCTAAACACTGAGCACACATGGACATAAACATGGGAACAATAGACACTGCAGACTAGTAGAGATGGGAGGGAGGGATGGGGGTATAGGTTGAAAAACTACTTATTGAGTACTATGCTCCCTACCTGGGTGCATTATACCTATATAACAAACCTGCACATGTACGCCCTGTATCTAAAATAAAAACCAACATTAAAAAAATACAAAGAAAAATAGAAAAAATGGGCAGAAACCTGGGGGCAGGGGAGTGAAAGGAAAAGACAGGAGGGAAGATGGGAACAGAAGAGGTGACGACCAGGCAACATGAAGGGGTCCAAGGAACTTTTGGAAGCAGAAATGGATGACCCCGTGTTTGAGTCAGTTTCTAAGGCTGTGGTATAATTCCTTTCATCTTTCCAAGCCTTCAGTAAGGTCACCTACACACAAAAAAAATGCCTATGGGAGAGGTTTGTTTGAGGAAAGTTAGCAACTGACTTACTTGGCGAATGCAGTACAAGTTCAAACATAGACTGAAATAAACAGACCTACCGAATCCCTCAGTCTCCCCCTCTGTCCATGTGAGCCTCAGGGCTGGTTTGCTTACTTTCAGTGGGAATTAGGATGGCATTTATCTCTTTGCTGCTTGGGCACCATATTTGGGTGAGACAATACCTAATTGATTAATTTAGTGGAAGGAGGAGCTCAAAACCCAAGGTGACCAACCACAAACATGTAATTTACCCCAAAATTCCAGTGACTCTGGAGGAAGTAACTAGAAGTTCCATAATCTGTAGTTCAAGGGTGCGATAGCGTGAATGTTTTTGTCCCCTCCCAAACTCATGTTGAAACTTCATCCCCAACGGAACAGTGTTGGGAGGTGAGGCCTTTTGGGAGATGTTTAGGCCATGAAAGCTCTGTCTTTGTGAATGGATTAATCCCACCATAAAAAGGGTTTACACAATATGTCCACATCACATAATGGGACTAGCTTACCACCGCCCCCACCATACAAAACAAAGACTTCCAGCACTACGACCAACACCTCCATTTGCCAAGCACCAACTGTATTGTGTACCTGGCACCATTCCAGGCAATATGCAGATATCCACTACTTTCTGGTAGTTATTCTTACATGAACACATGGGTGCTTAGAGAGCAGACATAACCATATATAGAGATCACTCAACAATTCTCATAAACTTATCTTTTGGGTAGTCTGTTCTTCTGATAGCAAAACCTGCTTATTAGTTCTGCCGTCTGTAGCCTGAAGTACGGAAAGAACATAGATTTTGGAGCCTACCTCTGACACTTGCTGTGTTAATTTGGGAAAATTCCTCAACCTCTCTGAGCCTCAGTTTCCATCACGGATCTAACACTTTCTTCCTTGCAAGATTAATATGATACATGTAAGGAACCCAACACAGCTGCTGCCATGTAATCAGCACTCAGTAAATCATAGCTACCATTTTAAAAAGGCAGTGGCCAGGAGGTCTTGAGGGAGTTGAGAAAGTGGGTTGGCTCTCTTCCACTCTTCTACCATGTGAGGAAGAGCGGTTGTCCCTCCTGAAGGATGCAGAATTCAAGGCACCATGTTGGAAATGGAGATCAGGTCCTTAGCAGATACCAACCCTACCGGTCCCTTGATTTTGGACTTCTCTGCTTCCAGAACTGTGAGAACTGAATTTCTTTTCTTTACAAATTACCCATTCTCAGGAATTCTGTTAGAGCAGCAGAAAATGGACTAGAGAGTTTGAACAATCTCTTTTACCCCCTTAAGGGGCAAAGAGACCTCAGCTAAATCTAGGTCTAGAATTTTATTTTCTCATTTGATCATGTAATAAATAAAAATAATTGTCCTATCTTCCAAAGGAAAAGTCCCAGAGGGTCTTTTATTTCCCTAAGTCCCATACCTAATAATTTAAAAATCCAGAATATGAATTCAAGTCTTCAGCTGCAATTTTAAAAAATATTTTGTTTAGAAATTTTTATAGACTTACAGGAAGTTGCAAAAACAATGCAGAGAGGTCCAGTGAACCCTTTACTCAGTTTCCCCAATTTTTGGGAATTCTTCTGCAATTTAATATTCTTCCCTTCACCCACTGAATTTAGGGATGAAGAGCTAAGCTGCAGGGACGAGTTTTGTGCTACAGCAGCCTTTTTAGGTTTACAGATCATCAGGCCCTGGGTCTCTAGCTGAGAATCAGAAAGTAAGCAGACAAAGAGTTCAACCTAAAGAAGTTCAAGTCCCGGAGCAGTGGATCTCAGCCCTAGTTGCACATAATCATCATCTGGAGAGCTGTTTAAAATATAGGTTCTCATATAATCTATTAGTCCTGGGAACTAGGCTTCCATATCTTCTGAAGCTCTTTAGGAGTTTCTAACAGGCAGATAGGGTTGAGCTGTGCCATTGGTACTAATAGGCTCCAAAGTGAGGCCACCTTCTATTCAGAGCATGGTGTCAAGCAACTCTCCTTCCTAGGATCCCATGGCTGACATCAAGATACCTATAAAAGGATCCTGTGAGTGGAGAGGCTCCTGGGGTAACCTGGCAGGAAAATGTGTCTATTGTGTTTACTGAAAGGCATTGTAGTACTGCCACTCAGAGCTGTGCTTCCCTTTCTCAAACAGTCAAGCAGTTCCGGACACATCAAAGGAGATTATCATTCCTCTGGCACCGGCTTTGTTTTTTGCTGCCTCTAAAAGAAACAGGTCCACTTATCTCCAGAATGCTTTCCCAGAAAGCTCAGTCCCTGCTGGGTGAGGTCACCAGTTCACAATTTGCATCCATCACACCTTGTAGGAAGTGGGGAGAAATTGGCTTGCTTTGTTTTTCAGCACTGGGGAAACAGATTTCTTCTTAAGCTTCACACAATAAATTGTATTAAATCCTTTCAGCAGGGTTTCCACGGCTATGTGAAAGGAAAATCATACAGTAATTGTTTTAAATAATACAGCAAGGCAAGCTGGAGAGTACATCTTAATTTTTGTCATCGGTGCTGTGTTCCTGTTTGTATGGAAATGTTCCCAAGGCAGAGGAAAGGTTTCTGCATTCACTGGGAGTTGCTTGGTGAATGTAATGCAAGGTCAAATATAAACCAAAATAAACAGACCTACTGAATCCCTCAGGTGAGCCCCAGGGCTGGTTTGCTTACTTTAAGTGGGAATTAGGATGGCATTTATCTCTTTGCTGCTTGGGCACTAAAACTGAGCCTTCGACTATGTAAGCTTGATTCCTGCTTCTCCCTCAGTCCTCCATAAGGAAAGAGAGTTAGATGTCTGCTCTAGACAAAGGTGATGCCTAAGAGGAACACTCAGTATAAATTTGTCCCCCAGCTTCCTGGTACCTGGGGAATTCTGCAGGGTTAGGTCTCCACCAGTGTTAGAGCAGTCATTCGCAAAACATCACGCCTAAGAGTCAAGGTCCCGTAATCCCAGCACTTTGGGAGGCTGAGGCGGGTGGATCACCTGAGGTCTGGAGTTTGAGACCAGCCTGACCAACCTGGAAAAACCCCATCTCTAGTAAAAATACAAAATTAGCCAGGTGTGGTGGCGCATGCCTGTAATCCCAGCTACTCGGAAAGCTGAAGCAGGTGAATCACTTGAACCCGGGAGGTGGAGGTTGCAGTGAGCCAAGATCGTGCTATTGCACTCCAACCTGGGCAACAAGAGTAAAATTCTGTCTCAAAAAAAACAAAAATAAAAAAAAGTCAAGGTCTTCATAATGGACTGTCCAAGATGCTGAGCCCCAACAACCAGGCTGTTGCAAGCTGCCTACTCTCTCTGAGATTTCATTACTTCACCAGTAAAATGAGGACGGTGAAACCTATGCACCCAGAGATTCTGACTCTCAAAGCAGGTAAAGGATATAAAGTGCTTATCCTAGTACCTGACAAAGCATCAAGGCTCAATAAACAGTAACAGTGTTTTGTTACCATTATCATTATTAGTATTTGAAGAGACTGCCTCTCTCATAACAAGGTGAACCGGAGAGCTGTTGCCTGCCTGGGTGGTATCCAGATTAAATTCAACAAATACTACAGAGTCCCTTCCAGATGTCACAGAGCTGGCCAGTGTTGGGAAATTGGCTTCCTGCCCTGAAGGAGCTCTCAGTGTAGAAGTAGGACCCTCACCAACTGATGCTGATGAACATTACACTCAGATTGTACTTGACCATGGCTGGCCCATGTTGTACGATTACTCCAGGGAGAAAGCAATTCCTAACTTAGTCCTAGACAATCAGTTGGGTAAGGAAATAGAGAGCTCTATACTGTCACTAACAGAAAATGTCATGTTGAGTCCCAATCCTCTGTAGGCAATTCAGCTTCTAAATAGGGATACAAGTAAATTCCCTCAGCCAAGCCCCAAACAGAGTCAGGGCAGACTGCACCCCAGGGCCTAGTCCTTTGACCACAATGATGCTGATGAGAACCTCATGTGGCCAGGAATGGGGAGGTGGAGGAAAGAAAAGATAGGAGTTGAGGAGGCAGAGGCTCACCAAGTAAGTATGAGATCACTTGGCAGACAAACCAACATTGGAAGGAAAAGGACATTGGCTCTAGTCACAGTCTGCCATTTTGAACTGTGGAAGTTTATTTTAGCTTTTTTTTAAAAAAAAAAAAAACGTTTTACAGCATGGACAACAAAAAGTAAGAGAACACATTAAGAAGATTCGCCCACACAGAAGTCATCTGTGGAGCCAAAACCAAGACATAGTTGAGATGCTTTGCTTTAATCTGTGCCTGTGAGAGACACTTGCTCTCTGCAGGCCCCACAGGAGTTGTGGAACAGTCCCACCAGATTCCAGGGCTGCCTCAGAGTGCACCAGTCTATGGCCCCTAGAGGCCAGTGTGGCCCTGTCCTTCAGTGCCTCTGGTCTGTGGCTTCTGCCTACAGCTCACTCAGTCAATCCCAAGCCTGTCCCTTTTTCCAGACGCAGCTCATGCCTCACTTGCTTCCCTGTTTAGAACTTTATCCCAAAGTGGAGTAGGTTGATGCCAGAATTGGAGCCCCTCCTCTGCACTCCCATGTCACCCTCTACTGTGGTACTTACCCCCGGCCATACTTTCTGGTTACCTGTCTGTGTCCTCTGCTGGTTCATGAGTCCCTCATGATCACAGGGGAGAAACCATCTTTTATGTGTCGTGCATCCCCAGAGCATAGCACAGGACCTGGTGCATAGAGGTATACAATAAATGGTTGTTGAATGAGTGAATGCCTATATAAATAAATGAATGGGTGACAAAGCTCACTGAACACATCAGTACGGTGATGTGCTGAACATCAAGACATTCCCTTAAACCTCTGGGCTCGGGGCCGGGCGCGGTGGCTCAAGCCTGTAATCCCAGCACTTTGGGAGGCCGAGACGGGCGGATCACGAGGTCAGACCATACTGGCTAACACAGTGAAACCCCGTCTCTACTAAAAAAAAAAACACAAAAAACTAGCCGGGCGAGGTGGCGGGCGCCTGTAGGCCCAGCTACTCGGGAGGCTGAGGCAGGAGAATGGCTAAACCCAGCAGGCAGAGCTTGCAGTGAGCTGAGATCCGGCCACTGCACTCCAGCCTGGGCGACAGAGCGAGACGCCGTCTCAAAAAAAAAAACAACCTCTCGGCTCGGGTCCAGCTTCTTTAAGTTTGCCCTCACCCCATGTGGAATTCTAGCACCCACTCACCCATCCACATGCACACACAGTGGACAGCAGCAGCATCCTAGGCCTCCAGGGGACGTGAGAGCCCCATCTCCTTCTCTCTAGGCTAGTGCCTCTGGTTTCACTGTAACAAGGACTGGGTCTGCTCAGCTGCTCACTATGACCTTAATGAGCTAGGCCTGCTCAGCACACGTGGAGGTGGTAAGTGCCGTCTATGGAACCCTAACAGCCCCATTTTAAAAGGCCAAGTGTTTCTATTTCTTTTGAGCCCAGGATTTTTTTCAGAACACTTCCCCCATGAATCAAAATCCCCTATAGTCCATTATAGAAAAATGGACAGCAAATACAAAGATGCTAATGACCTAGCCTTACTCTCAGGTCCTTAGCAAAATGACCAGGTTCTTAAATTAATTCTTCCCACATGGCCACAAGCATCTCATCTACCTTTCAATAAAAGCAGATGACTCACACTGATTTACTAACCATAGTAACTACCTACTGATCCACCTTCTCTCTGTCACTGTACTGTTGCTTTTCATACATTCTCTCTTTTAATTCCCATAACAAACCAATTAGGTGGGTTCTGTTTTGATTCTCATTTCATAGATGAGGAAAATGAAGCTCAGATATTTTAGGCGACTTGCCCACAATCACATAGTTGATAAACGATGAACTTAAGATTTGAAACCATGACTGTTGACCTCTAAAATTTAACCTCATCTGGTTTTCTCTTGCTACATAATAAACCATCATCAAAATTTAATGGCTTAAAACAATTTACTATGATCTCTCATGGTTCTGTGGGTTGACTGGGTCAGGTGGGAAGTTTTCACCTATAGTCTCACGCAGATGCAGTCAGATGGCAGCTGGGGCTGCAGTCATCTGAAGGCTGAACTGGGCTGGATGTCCAAGATGACAACTCCTATGGCCACCAGTCAATGTTCTCTGAGGACTGGGAGTTCTTCTGGGGCTACTGATTGAGCATCTATATGTAGTTTGTGTGGTTTGGGCTTCTCACAGAATTTAGAATCCACAGAATGGTGGGATTCTAAAAAGGAGTATTCTAAGAGAAAACTTTTCAAGAGATCCAGGCAGGAACTGCAAGGCTTCTAATGCCCTACATTCACAAGTCCCAAACTTCACTTCCTGTGTATTCTATTGGTCAAGCAATTTCCTAGGGCCAGCTTGGATTCAAGAGAAGGGAGATAAGACAATAACTCTTAACAGTAAGAGGGTCAAAGATTTTGCAGTCATCTTTGTCACAGTCTACTCTCTGATTGCATATTATTTACATTCCTCCCACATGGTAAATACACGTGTCTCCTCCTAAGACCCAAAAGTCTCATCCCATTATGGCATCCACTCAAGCTTGAGGTTCAGGATTTTATCACCTAAGTCAGATCTGGATGCAGATGAGCCTCCTTGGGGTGCAGTTCCCTAAGTACAGCTCTTCTCAGTCTGAAGACCTGTGAGATGAAGAGACAAGTTATCTGTCCCACAAACATAAATACAGTGGTGATACAGAGATAAGACAACTTCACTAAAGCTTTTATTCAAAAGGGAAAGAAATGGGAGGCACATCACAGTCACTGATCCATAGCAATTCTAAACTCCAGCCAGGTGCATGTTGCCAGATCCTTGATTAGTGAGTTCCCAGTCATGCCTCCCTGGGAATGATTGTAGCTCTTGACTCCCCACTCCTACTGGGATTTTGATTGTGCTCTCTGAATCATTCTTCCTTTTCCATGAGAAATGGCCACGTTTGCAGCTTAGTAGCCTTCTTGTCCTGCTTCCTACCCATAGAAGGCTCTCTACAGTTTGAACTGTCTCTTTCCTATTTAGTTCAGGCTGATGGCGCTTTTGCATGTACAATTCTCTTAAATTTTTTATAAGTTTCCTAAAGACTCTTTCAGGCTCACTCCATTAGTCAAAATACATACCTACAAATCTCTTCAAGATATGCCACTTTCTGCTTGGGCTGACAGGTGCTATGGAACAATGCCCTTCAGAATCCTTCAAAGTCTGTGAAATAGATTTTCGCCTCTCCGTGTGGCCTGGGCTTCTTATAATATGTCACCTTCAAGGTTTTTAAAATCTTAGCAAGCGTCTTAGAGCCGTATCTCTGAAATGATCATTACCTTATATCATGTCTTACTTTGAGAATTTTTTTTCCAGCTAGAGAGGCTTGGAATGGAAAATAGCTTTCTTTCTAAAGCCAGTAAGTCTGGCTTCTTGTATTCTATCTAAGTTTTGCTTGAAACTGAATAGTTCATTATGGTAGAGGGGAGTTCACTTCCCTATATTCATACCTTACCATACTTGCCTAAGAGAAACCATTAGGCATGTTTAGCATTCTGCCTGGAAGTCTCCTTAGCCAAATCTGCCATTTCCTAGATATATTTTCTGTTTTTCACGTTACCAAAAGCAACAGTATACCAAATTACCCATCATTACAAAACAAAGGATGCCTTTTTCCAGCTTCCAATAACAATGTCCTCATTTTCCCTCTAGTTCTCATTAATAGTTTCCTCAGGGACCTCACAGCTTCTTCCTGCTGCTTGGTCCCCAAAGCCAACGTCCCACATTTTAAGTTTTCATTATGACAGCACCCCAGGTACCAAATTCTGTTCTAAGTATCCATAGTTCCATAGAATGCCACCCAAAACATAGTTGTTTAAAACTGTAATTTATTATTTATCATGATTTTATGGGTTGACTTGGTTCAGCTGGATGATTCTTATTTGGGCTTTCTCTTACAGTTGCAGTCAGATGTTAGCTGGGACTGCACTCAACTGAAGGCCTGACTGGGATCCGTGTCTAAGATAGCACACTCAGATAGCTGGTAGCTGATACTGGCTGTGGGAGGGAAGCTCAGTTGGAGCACCTACTTCCGGCCTCTCCATGTGGTCTGGGCTTCTTACAGTATGCCACCTGGTTCCAAGAGGGACTGCTCTGAGAGGGAACGTTCCAGGAGACCCAGGCAGAAACTACAACACTTCCTATGATCTAACCACAGAAGTCCCAGAACATCATTTTCACAGTATTTTATTAGTCATGCAAGTCACTATGACCAGCTTAGATTCAAAAAGGGAAGAATTAAGGAAAAGAGAAGACATAGAGACTTGCCTCTCATTAAGAATCCATCTCTCAATGAGAAGCAAGTCTGTGTCCTCTCCTTTCATACTATTCTACACAAATTATGGGTCAGCTCTGCATATCTGGTAACTCCTTCCTTTAAATATTGATGCTGATCCTGCTCCCAAGGCCATCTTGTCTCTTACCGTTAAAAAAAAAAAAAAAGAAAAAAGCACATATCCTACAAATATATAGACTCCATTTGACATTCTTCTGAGCTTTATATTTGTAAAACATGTTAACTTTTAGTGATCCTACCACCTTGGCCTCCCAAAGTGCTGGAATTACAGGCATGAGCCACCACGCCCAGCCTTCTCTTCTCCTTAGGACACATGAAAGCTAAAATTGACAATGGCTCTGTCAAACAGCCATCCATGGAGAACCTAGATCAAGAATATTGCCCCTCAATCCCCAGAGCTCTCTCACTCCACTTGATGGGGCCCCATGGGGCCAGGTACTGAGGGGACTCCCCTCTCTTTAAGGGGGAGTGGAAAGGTAGGGGGTCATTGCTGTTTTGTTTAACTGGAACTAGAACAGGGATCATGTCCTATTTTAGGACAGAAAGGGGAAAGGATATCAGGATCTCACTTCTGTACTGGCCACCACCACTGTCACTCATCACATTGAGTGGATGTCCCTCGAGAGTTTGTATAAATTCAGGTCAGAGCTGCAGCTACACAGCCGTCCAGTGTCATAGAAAAGTAATTCATGGATGACTGCTCTCTCCATTTGGAAGGATGCAGTCTTCATGTACAGTGATGAGAAACTGTTATTTTACAATCTTTTCATTAAAAGCTTGGCTGAAAACCAAAAAAAAAAAAAAAAAGAATATTGCCTCTCTTTAGACAATTTCTTTATGAGCAATTAGCAGCCTGAAACAAAGAAGAAAACACCCGGATCAAACATGTTTATAACCTTCAATTAATTACCACTGCTAAGTGGCAGACCAAAGTGTAAGTCTATGTCCAATTACACACCTTATGGGCCATTGCTTTTGTTGGTGTAATAAGCCGTCAGCCCCCTTTTGCTATCTTCATCCTTCAGAATGGCTATCTGATGTGGGTGAAAGTGAGTGGTCATTCTCCAATTGTGCTTCCTCTACCTGTGTCAAGGGGGGAGGAGGCTCTTAGGGAAGAGGGGAGGAGGAATGGAATGTACCAAGGGCCTCTGCAATTTTATAACTATGACAGAGAATATATACGCCTCTGCTCAAATGACCATTTGGCAGTATCTCTCACCTTGCCAAGAGCCAGTATAGCTTGGAGAGAATGGGCACGAGCTCCGGAGTCAGGGAGCTTGTACCTGGTTCCTGGCCCTTGCATTTAAGGTGCAACAACAGACAAGTTATTAACCCTCTTCGTGCCTTATTTCCTCAGTTCTCAATACTTATCCTGTTTCTCCTGTTAGTCACATGTAATTACCCAATCACTCCCTCCTTCTGAAAACACCCAGAGTGACTGAAGAGTCAGGGAGAGCTGACTTAACGCTGGGCAATCAGGTGAGCACATCCGAGGAGGTGGCATTTAACCTGAGCCTTGAATGACAAGAATAACCCAGCAGACTTGTAACAGTCATGGCAGGTGTATTAGTTTCCTGCAGCTGCTGTAACAAATTACCACAAACTGGGCAGCTTAAAACAACAGAAATGTATTCTCCCATAGATTTGGAAGCCAGAAATCTGAAATTAAGGTGACAAGGCTGCCCTCCCTCCAAAGGCTCCAGGGAAGAACCTGTTCCTTGCCTCTTCTGGTGGCTCAGAAGTTCTTTAGCTGTGACCACATCTCTCCAGTCTCTACCTCTGTGGTCACATTGCCTCCTCCTCTTCTCTGTGTGTCTTCTCGTCTGTGTGTCTGTCTTACAAGGATGATTGTGATTGCATTTAGAGCCTACCTGAATAATCCAGGATAAGTGCCTCTTGTCAAGATTCTTATTTGAATCACATATTTTTGCGACGTAGGGTAATATTCACAGGTGGGATTTGTAGGTGGACATATATTTTGGGGGCCACCATTCAACCCACTGCAGTGTGGTTAAAATATAAAAAGAAAATCAGACTGAATGGGGCCTTTTCAGCCTGGTGAGGGGTATAGTATTACTAGCAATGAGAAGTCATTAGAGATCTCAAGCAGTTTATACTGAGATATGTGTGTGTGTGTGTGTGTGTGTGTGTGTGTGGTTTTTTTGTTTTTTTTGTTTTTTTTTTTTAGAGGCAGCATCTTGCTCTGTAACCCAGGCTGGAGTGCAGTGGTGCAATCCTAGCTCACTGTAACCTTGAAACCCTGGGTTCAAGCAATCCTCCTGTACCTGAAACTACAAGTACACACCACTGATAGCTAATTTTTACATTTTTAACAGAATCAGTGTCTCTATATGTTGTCCAGGCTGGTCTCAAACTGCTAGCCTCAAGTAATCCTCCTGCCTTGGCGTCTCAAAGTCCTGGGATTATGGGCATGAACCACTGTGCCTGGCCTATACTGAGATATGTCTTATAATGATCACTGATCACTCTTGCTGCTTTGTGAAGAATGGATCTGGAGAGTAGAAGTAGAAAGACCAGTTCAGAGGCCATTGCCAATCTGAAAACTTGAGTATGGGGCAGATCTGATATTCTCCATGTAGACTACAGGCAAATAATCCTTCATCAAAGCTTGCAACACAATACTGCTCATAAGAACAATTTTTTTGATAAAGCAACGTCTCATTCTAAATCCTACAAAATAGGTCTATGTCCCAGCCCCACTTTATTTTACCTTTAACCCAAATAATTTACTTCTGCTATTAACTAAAATGAACTCATGCTCTGTTTTCCACAGCATTTGGGGACTTCCTCCATTATACCAATGACATGGTTTTAGAGTCAGGAACTCAGAGTAGCCTTGAGAAGAAGCTAAAACATTTGGTAACAACAATCAGAAAGAACAATCTCAGGTCAGCCATACGAAAGTGAAAATATTGGCAGCGGGGAGCAAGTGGGTAAGTAATAGACTGAATTCTTCCTGTCTCAGGCTGGTCAGGTGCTATAACAAAGTACTGTAGATTGTGTGACTCATCCACAACATAAACTTATTTTTTACAGTTTTGGAGGCTGGAGGTCTGAGATAGACCAGGGTGCCAACATGGTTGGGCTCTGGTGAGGGCCCTATTCTGGGTTGCAGATGGCCGTCTTCCTTTTGTATTCTCACATGGAGGAAAGACAGCAAGCTAGTTCCCTGGACTCTTCTTATAAGGGCATTAATCTCATTCATGAGGGTTCCATCCTCAAGACTTAATTACCTCCCAAAAGTTCCACCTCCTAATATAATCGTATTGGGATTAGGGTTTCAATATATGAATTTTGGAGGAAGACAAATAGTCCACTGCACCCCCAGCCATGGCCTGCAGGCCTTTCTTTCACGACATGGAGGTTTCCTTGCAGCCAACTCAGTTGATGGGTCCATTAGCTTACGGATGTGTCCAGAAATAGACTTTCTGCAGAGATGAGACTGAGCATTTTTGTGATTAAAAAGAAGCAGTGCTTTTATTAATGTTGCTTTTCAGGCCATTGTTGTCTATTTCATGCATAGAGCAGATATCTCTGGGGTCTTAACCAAATACACATGTTTTGTGTGATAAAACTAGCCATTGAAATAGAACACTGATTCTATTTCAGAAACAGATGTTGGCTCTACCAGCAGTTATCCCTACAGCCACCCTCTGGTTTTGCCTTGCCTCACAGGCAAAGGGAAGACAGGACCAACCATTTATTGCCACCCACTCTGAGGGGTCTCACTTTGTGTCAGAGACTTCTGATTGTCCTTCAATGTTCACCCTTCCTCCCTGTGCCCCTTCACCCTCGATTAGTAATAGGATCCTTGATTTTTAACTAGTTAGAGTTGCCAGATAAGATACAGGACATCCAGTTAAATTTGAAACCCAAATGAACAATGAAGAAAATGTATGTTTCAAACATTGCATGAGACATACCTATGTTTAAAAAAGTATGTTTATCTAAAATTCTGATTTAACTGGGTGTCCCATATTTAACTAGGTTGTACTGAACAACGATGACATTTCTTACCTTTCCCTGAGGCTAGGTAAGACCTTGTGACAAAATTCTGGCCAAAGGGATGTAGATAAAAGTGTTTTTAAAAGCAAATAATATGCCCTCTCCCTTTCTTCTTCCTGCCTACGTGCTGGGATGTGAAGGTAATTCAGGAACTCCAGCAGCCATTTTGGACCATGAAGGGATCTTGGGAATGGAAGCCATTCGTGGTACAACAACATGCTAGAAGGAGTCTGGCCCCGGTCTAGAAGATGAGTGAAAAATAAACTTCTACCTTATTGAAGTCACTGCTATTTTGGTTTTTTTCTGCTAATTGCAGCTGCAGCTAATAGTACCTACTACACTACATCTTCTAATTCTCTGTTAACCTTGAAAGGCACATTATTCACATTTTGGCAAATAGAATCCTGAGGCTGAGAGGAGCAACTTGGTCAAGGTGGTCACATATTAATCACTGAGTCATATTTTGAAACCCAGTGTATGCGAATGGTATCCTGGGCTCTTATTTTTCTACAATACATTACTTCTCTGGGTAATCCTTTTTATCAAATTCCTAAGGTTTTGTAGTATAATATTAAATTTGCTTCTGCATGTCTGCTATCTAAAGCATTTAGCCTTCTCCCTCACCAAAAATACAGAACGAGACCTTTCTGCTGTCAATGTTATAGGATCTAAAACTCCATCCCTAGATCTGATATTTGAGAGATCTGCACCAAACCACACATTATTTATTTACTTGTTTCCTTTGGGGTTGCTAAAGAAATGTTTCTAGTCTGTATTAGTTCCCTGAAAAAATGTCTTAAGTGAGTTATGATTCAGTATGAAGCGCTCGCTTTTATAGAGCATCAGTATGAAAAGGTCTATTTGTCTGTAGCTTTTCAAACTTACTGGGTTGTTCGTTGTTCCTTGTAAAAGAGAATTTTCATGCAATAAATTTCACACTGAATTTAATGCCAGAAAAAAAAATTTTCAATATCTATTCAGGCATAATTCTTTGTTTGTTTGTTTTTATTTTTGTCAAATATCAAGAGAATAAGAGAGCTTAACAGTTACTTTTTTGCTTTGGTTTCTAGGAATCTTGGAGTTAAATCTCATGTTTATTTGTGGTCATTCAATCATTCCAGATACTAAAATATTTATTTCTGATTTTTTTCTTTTTTAAAATCAATTTTTTCTTTTTCTCCAACAGTTTTTTTCTTGTCTCTATGTTTCCATTTTAAGATACATTTTTATTATAACCGACTACCTCAAATCTGCCTTCATTTATTTCACAAATGCTTATTCATTGCCTCCTTTGCATACCATACTTGCCTGAAAGAAGGTAAGCTGCAAGCTATAAATTCCTAACTGAGCCTTTGCTTGTAACTCATGAATACTATTTTCTTTTGAAATGGCCCTACAAATCTCTACCAAATAACTTCTTCCAGAATTAGATGAAGATCAACAGTAAACCCAATATTTTCCAAAATTTACATTCTTTCCTCTGTTTTAAAAACCAATATATTAGCCGCATCATTCCAGTCTTCTGACAGAAAGCACGTAGCAGTCACAAATTTCAGGTACCATTAATAGGACCAATCCTAGAGAAAACTGTGGAGGGAGCAGCGTTTTGACAGCACCATCTCTTTTGCAAGTGGGGCTTTGCTCTGGGTTCCTGAACACTGAGTACTTCTGGGCCCTCTTTTCACCCACTTCTAGCTACCAACCCTCTTCTAAAAGGATGTCACAGGCATTCGTTATAGCTTTATGTGGATGTCACTCTTTTCTCCCCCAGGGGGAATGGCATCTTAGCCCTTATAGCAAATTAGGAAGTGAAGGGCTTCATCCCCATTAGAGGAATTGTATGCACTGTTGAATAGGTTTGAAGAAGGGGGAGGGGCCAGGTGCGGTGGCTCAAGCCTGTAATCCCAGCACTTTGGGAGGCTGAGACGAGCAGATCACAAGGTCAAGAGATCGAGACCATCCTGGCCAACATGGTGAAACCCCATCTCTACTAAAAATACAAAAAATTAGCTGGGCGTGATGACAGGCGCCTGTAGTCCCAGCTACTCGGGAGGCTGAGGCAGGAGAATTGCTTGAACCCAGGAGGTGGAGGTTGCAGTGAACCAAGATTGTGACACTGTACTCCAGCCTGGGCGACCGAGTGAGACTCCGTCTCAAAGAAAAAACAAAAACAAAAAAAAGAATGGGGAGGGAGGGTGAAAAGCAAGACTTGAGGGCTTTGGAGACAGTAAGAAGCTGGGGCCTTCCTGGTGTCTCTGAAGTGGTCGTGCAGTCGGCATCCACATGCCTGCTTGTCCTGCCCAGCAAACCACCTGGCAGGTGCATGTCTCCATGGTAATGCAGCCCATTCTGTCAAATATTACTGAGCTTTCAAAGGGTGGAAAAAACAGGCAAGCAGAAAATTTGAGCCTTTCTGCTAGATCAGGGAGGCAGAATTGGAATTTTGATTTTCTTGCCACCCCCCCACCACTGTTAGAAATGGTTGACCTCATCATCTAGGATAGCCTGAGCTTTCTGCTCTTTCAAGCTGAAAAGAGAGACCAGCAATGGTCCATATTCCTAGAGAATCTGTTTGGCTCCTCCATGACATTCCCCTCCCTCACACGTGGGGTTTCCCCTCTGCCCACAGTCTCTTCTTGGAGGAGGCTCCTGATCCAGTCCCCTCTGGCCTCACAGAGGGAAATCATGTGCAGTGATTCACAGACATTATGGCTCACAAACCCCTTCCACATGCTCCGCGAGGTAGGTTTATGACCTCTGTATTCCTGCTGAGGAAACGAGCTGAAGAAAATTTAGTGGCTTGTATAAGATTTACAAAAAATGAGAAAGCAGAGCTGGGACTAACAGGTCATAGCTCTCACTCCAAGACAAGAGTTATTTTCAGTTCTCTTCAGTGAATGTGTCTGCTGAGAGCCAAGCAGGTTGGCCTCCTCTCAGAAGCCTCCTGCTAGCAGATGCTCGGCCCCCTTTCCTTTACTCTCCCAGTGCTTTGCTCACACCTCTTCCATTCTAGGCGGCTGTGGATGTGACTCTGTTCCTAGGCTGTGAAGTCTGCCAATGTCAGGGACAATGTCTGATTCAACTCCAACCACCACATGCCTACCACCATGAATGTCAAATGAAGGAATGAACTTGGGGCTAGACCCTTACTGCTGTCATGCCAACATAAGGAGAGTACTCTAGTCCTTGTGGCACTCTGTACAGAACAAAAAAAAATCATTTGTTTGACACAGTCATCCCCACTGTACCATTGCTGTGTTCCTTGAATAAAGGAGCAGGCTTTAGGTGCTGTGGGGCATTTTAGTGGGAAAGATTTAAGGCCCTGGAATAATAGCTGCCTCATCAAGTCCACATCAGAAAATCAAACAAACCAGAATATGGCCTTTTCTTCTGTTTTTGTCTTAACAGTTTTGGAATTGTGGTCAGTGGAAACAGCATAGTTTGCAGTAAAAATATTCCTGGCTAGCCAAGTGACACATCTGGTTAGTCAAGGACGAGGAAGAGAACAAACTCTTTCATTTCTCAGCAGCTCAGGAGAAGGCATCTGGGTGGGTCTGCCCATGAGAATGTTTGTGAAGTGTCATTTGAGAAACTCTAGCAGAGCGAGGATGGTGAATTTCATAACTAAAATTAGGAATCAGGTCCAGAATAAAGTTTGGACAATTTTATAAAATTGTGAAGTAGATGAGATCCTACATGAGGACAATTATTCTGTCCCTCCCCTGCTCTTCAGGACAAGACTGAAATCATCCTAGAAAATTTACTATCTTTTTAAAAATCTCAAGAATAGGAATTTCTTAAAACTTTCCTGGATGAGCCTTTTAAATACCTCACAATCTTTATGGGAAGAAAAGTTTTCCTTCTTTCTAACCCAAATCCTTCTTGCTGAAATTCAAATCCATTCCCTCTTGTTTGAGGCTCAGCCAACCATTTAATGCCTTGATCAATTTGCGTCAATATATGCAATAAACTTATTGGTTTTTTAAGATGTGTAAAGTATACCTATTAGAACTCTTTGTTGCAAATAAATACCCAACTTACAGTAACTAAAACCATAAAAGAAATTGCTTGATCCACATAAGTGAAAAGTACAGAAGTAAGCTGAGTCTTGGCATATTAATAATGTCAATAAGGGCCTGGTTTATTTCCTATTATCTGATCTGCTTACCACAGTGTCAGAGTCATCCTGAAACTATTTCCCTCATGGTGGCAAAATAGCTGCAGCAGTTCCGCACCTCGCAGGCTTATACCACACCATCCCTTCTGCTATAGTTTGGATGTTTGTCCCCTCCAAGCCTCATGTTGAAATTTGATCCACAATGCTAGAGGTGGGGGCTAATAGGAGGTGTTGCAATCATGGGGGTGGATCCCTCATGAACAGATGAATGCCCTCCCTCAAGGGCGAGTGTGTTCTTACTCTATTAGTTCCCTCAAGAGCTGGTTGTTTAAAAAGGACCCAGCACCTCCCCATATTCTCTCTTATTTCCTCTCTCATTATGAGACCTCTGCACAGGCCAGGTCCCCTTTACCATCCGCCATGAGTAGAAGCAGCCTGAGGTCCTCATCATATGCCCATGCCCAATCTTTAACTTTTCAGCCATCAGAATCATGAGCCAAATAAACCTTTTTTTTTCTGTATAAATGACCTAGCCTCAAATATTCTGTTATCACAACACAAATGAACTAAGACACCTTCTAAGCAACAGGTGCTAAAATTACCCCAACAAGACTTGCTTGGGTTATGTATCCTCACTTGACCCAGGAAATGTAATATACTTGATTGGTTTGATTTAATCAGGGTTCACCCCGGACCTGGTAATAGGGGGTCAGCTTTCCAGCAGCACTTGGGCTTAGTGGGAAAGAAGACGAAAAGGAATTGAAATCTTGGAACTGTTGCAAAGGGGATGGGTAAGATGGACAATTGAATACTCGGTAATTGTGCAAACAGAAATGCACCTAAGGTTGAAAAGCATGGTATGATTTGTTTTGCATGTAAAACATCTCCCCAGACCTGTGGCTTGTCCACTTAGAGATGGGTTTTATAATCCTCATATGTCAGTATTTCCCACCCTTCCCTGATGATGAGAATCACTTGGAGCATTTGTTAAAGCCATAGCTTCTTAGGTTCCTCCCTTGGAGCTTGTATTCGATGGGTCTTGGATAGGGCCTGGGAAATTTTTAATTCGAAACATTCTCTAGGTGATGCTTATGAGCCCAGTCCCATCCACAACCAATTCCAGTGCATGCTCCTTCTACTCCTAAAAGCAGGGCAGGTACACTGTGGCTGCAAAGATTTTCGGGGTGAGGAGGGCATGCTCAAATCATGGCAGTTCAGTCTAAACAAGATTTTAGGAAGGTCTTTTCAAACTTGGTCATTGTGAGTATTGGTCATGAGTCTGTAAGTGGTGAAGAAAATAGTTGCTAATCCTCATTGAGTACTTAATCTGTGAAGGATGCTGAGCTGAGTGCTTTGCATGAATTATCTTCTGTAACTGATGCATTTCTTTCTCTGGAGGATTTTTAGGTAAAGCAGGGACTCTCAACCTTCTAAATCATTCTTAGTAAGCATTGACACCCTTATCATGTATAAAAATCAAAATTTCCCACAATAACCATTTTATTTTTATATCCATTATTCAGAAAATACATAATATCAAGAAGTGACTTTTGTCAAAGTTTTGTTTTTTCGAAATTATGGAAACCAGCATGAGCTACCATGATCAATTTTTAATGTATTGGAAAGACTTCTAGGATACTCAGAGGCAATGCTAGGAGGTAAAAGCCAGAGCCGGAGAGCAGTCAGGGTCTGACTGTGCATTGCCTCAGTTTCTATTTCATGTACTCGCAACACTCTTTTCCTCCAGCATCCCTGCTTCCCATGCTGAAATTGGGGTGAAGAGGAGGTGGTACCATCCCATAGTTCCTGGTTACATATTATCACAGGGCCACTCAACTGCACCAAAAAGCTATCTTTGAATTCCAATTTCAAGTTTCTAAAAGGGAGAAACTTGAAGTTGGCTGAGCTTAGGCAAGGCGTCTGCCCTGGATTCAATTCCCTGAGACTGGGGAGAAGGGGCTCATGTGGCACAAACATGGGCCAGGAATCAGGGGCCAGTTTCTACTGGGGGAAGGAGCTTAGTTCTCACAGAAAAGAAGTCTTTGAAAGTTGAAGAGAAGCTTCCCACAAAGCTGTTGATTCAACGACCGTGAATCAATAGCTCTTGGATTTTTATTTTATTCATCCCAGAAGCATCTGGAAACATTTGAAAAATTATGGTGCTAGATGTGCTCGTGGCTTCCTAGACCTACTGCAGTAACCCTTCAGCCCTCCCAGGGTCCAAGGCCAGCACATGGGAGCCAGTGTGTTAGAGGAACAGGAATAAACCAGGTGATTCTTAGGAGTCCTTGGCCTCCCTGGTTATATCCTTGGAAAGAAATGGGGGACAGAATGCTTCACCTGCTAGAAGTGATTGCATGAAGAACAACAGGTTTCCTCCCTGGCCTCCCCCAGGGCCCTCCCTGACCAACCTGCCTCAGAGCAGGCCCAGCCACTGAGCCTGCCTAGCTGGTAGTAACATTTCAGTCTTCGCTGGCAGCTGACTGCCTACTTCCTGGCAACTCCAAACTGCAGGAGACTAATAAAACAAGCCCTAACGAATGGATGGCACTGCAGTAATAGTGAATGCTCAGATTTATTCTTATTGATTTCAGTGGAGTAGGCCAAAGGGACTCTCATCAGTATAACTAGGAGATAAAATTCTGATGAATGAAGTAATACCTTGTTGCTTAAGGAAGAGTGCATAATTAAGAGGACTGTTGACCCTAATTGAAATGATGTTGCCAAGGTAAGTCAAATAGCACTTCTGGACCAGAGAGGGAGTTTTCTGCCCAGGGCAGACTCTTCTACAAGCAGAGCAGCTAACTTTGATTCTGATAACGTTAAGAAATGAGCTTTGTTAAGGGGGCTTTTAAACCTGGATATGGAGCTAGATCTGAAGACTGCCAAGTGCCAGATTCTACCTTATATAAGCCTCCTGGCTAAGAGGAAGGGACCAAGATAGAATCCAGGTGCCTGCCCATCCCAGGTCTCCACTCAGGGTCTACAGTTGCTCTTCTGAGGGTCCGGGGGAACAGTGCCAGGTGGAGACTTTCAGAGAAAGTCTGCATAAAAAAAATAACCTGCCCACAATACATAATTTAAAATATAGTAGCAAACCTTAAAATTAATTCAAGGAATGCTAAGATGTACTGATTTTTTTCCACCAGGAGGACTTTGATGTGTCTTTTAGAAATATCTAATTCTTTCTTTTAAAGGTCTGGGGCACATCTTAAGCATATTTCAGGGCTCCTCTTGGGTAAACGGTGATGAGTCAGAGAAAGAGGCAGGACCGATAACCAACACACCTGAGTTCCAACCCTGGTTCTGCATCTCAAGCAGCTCTGGGACCTTGGGCAAGTCACTTAACCTTCCTGGCTCTCAGAAAAGTCATTCAGAAAATGGTGGTTCCTCAATAAGCAGCAGAAAGAATCAAATGAAATGTCAAAGTGCTTTGTAAACTTAGAAACACTGTACAAATATAAAAGGAGGGCCCTGTCACTGGAGCATTCATTATGCAAGGGCCTGAAATACGGTATGGCACAAGATGGTGAAAGGTTTCATATCTCAAAAATACTCACAGATCTGTCCCTACTCCAAACCTCCTTACAATTAACACAAGCACTCCTTCTTGCCAGAAGCACAGGTCTGTTCCTTCTCAATGGTCTGATACCCACAATATTTGACCTTATTTGCAAATGCTGTGCAAATATATGGCAAAATGAAATTGCAAATCTGGTAACAAATGGAGGGATTTTATGAGGTCAGTGAAAGCGATGTTGGAGGCTGCGTTAATTCAGGCAGCTAAGCCACTGACCAAGAAGTATGGGCAGAGGTAGCCAATTCCCAAATAATGACAGAAAAATAGTAAGGTTAGTGATGCTTCAAAAAAAGATTTTAATATCAAAGACTTAAAAGAAGCTCTTGCAGAAAATAATAAAAATTCAAAATACTTGAATTTTATAAAAGATTTTCTTTTGGGGATTGTGCTACAAAAGTTAAATGTGAAGAATTTGGTATAGACAATCATAGTTTTGTTGGAAAATTTTCACATATAAAGTTTATTGTATTCATTCTTTAAGAATTAGCTGATAGTTGATATTACAACTTAAATTTTGTTCAACATAAGCTTATTTTATAGTTTTTAGTTTTATTTTCCAGGCAAAATCATAAACAAAACATTTGCTGTGCTTTTTTGTTTATTTTTTGCTTTTGGGTTTTGTTGTTGTTGTTTTTGCTATTTACCACAATCTTTTTGGTCAATGTTTTAGGTGGAGTCACTTTCAAGTGACTTTTATTTCTTGTGATATGAACTAGTCTCAGATAATAAGGAATCTTTATAGTTATTTAAGTATTGTTGCTGATTTTATTATTTCCCAGTACTCTTCAGTGGAAATGGTGTTGACAGTCTCCTCAAGCCCAAGAGAGGGAAAGGAATGAACTCCCAAGCCTTTTGGAAATGCAAAGATCCAAGAGCTGCTCTTTCAGAGAGAAAGCCAACATGGCTTGGAAACCATACAGTGAGAAATGAGCCCAATGTTCTAGAAACGTCTGACATTGGCATGCCAGGCCGGTGCAGGGTGTTCTGGGAGAGGAGCGTGGCAGAGACTGGACTGCCAGGGCTTCTGTATCCTATCGACCACTGGCTGGACTAGGCCGCTCCGACTTGCCAGGCACAACGCACATCCCCGTCCTCTCCAATGGCTCCATTTCTCCCTGCCCAAAACTGAGGGGGATCAAACCTTAATTAAAAGAGTTGAAGTTTCAGGACGCCCTTGATAGAACCTTCACAGAGAACACAGACACTGTTGTCATTGCCCTTAGAAACAATAGGGCCCACCTTACCAGCAGGTTGCTCGAGGAATTCAACATGCCAAAGTCCTTTGTACTCTGTCCCTCCAGGACCTGGGCCACCATCCAGAGAAAATGTGCGGCTGGAAGATAAGATTGCAGGGTGCTGCTAGGCAGACCTGGGTTCAAATCATAATTCTGCCACCTTACTTGTTGTGCAACCTCAGGTAAGTTACCCAAACTGTCTAAGCTTGCTTTCCCTTTTGTAAAATGGAAAAGGGTTCACTATAGGTCTACCTCATGGAGCTTGGGGTGTGCCCTAGGTCAGATACCTCAGAAGAAGATCCTGAGATGAGGATTCCAATGCATGGGGTTTATTTAGGACATGCTCCCACTAAGGGAGTCGGGGAAGTGGGCAGGGACCAAGTGAAACCAAGCACGATACAGCTTCCCAGTCTGATGCCATGGGGCACTCTGGAGGATGTTATTCCTCAGAGTTTGTCCTGACTTATGTGAGCGAGCTGGGCTTCCAAACTCCTGCACTGGTCACTTATTGGCTGAGGGTGAGGTGGACCCAGATACTCTGGCTGTCTGCACGGTGGGCAAAGAGGCCCAAGAAACGCTCAGGCAGAATCACAGGTGTGAACCATTAGGAGCGTTATTATGGTAAAAAAGACCCAAGGATCTGGGCAGAGCAGGAATGGTGTCTGCTACAGCACTGGTTAAATGATATAATGGTAAACCACCCAGCACAGTGCCTACTGCAGAGGAGGCATGGCACGTGAGCCATGTCAGCTCTTATTGCTGCTGGAATTATTAACAATATGATTGTCATCCTTCTAGGCCCTCTGCATCAGGGAATCTGTACTATGGGCCGCAGCCAGGGAGTTAGCATTTAAAGCCTCCACATGGGTAGATCACACACTCTAATGGACAGCAAAGAAGGGGCACTAATATTTATTGAACGCTTACTGTTCAAATGTCAGGCACTTTGCTGAGCACTTTACAAGAGCTGTCTTATCTAATCCTTATAACAGCCCCATAAGATGGAATTGTTATTTTTATTTTTCTAACTAAAGAAACTCATCCAGAAAATCAAAATAAATTGCCCATTGTCACACAGCTAAAAAGCAATACAGCCAGGATTCAAATGCAGTTATGTCTAGGTTCTAAAGCAACAGTCCTTCCACATAAGCTTCAGAGGCTGCCCCTAAAAGATGATATGGCACAGCCTGCCTGTTCCCTGCCCAGCATATTCTGAACAGCAATGTGCCTAGCTCTAATAACACACTTACCAGCTTCCCTTGCAATTAAGGATGGCCAATAAAAGAAAGTAAAGTCATCTGGTGGGGCTCCTTTAAATAAAATGGATTCCATCAGGAGGCATTATTTTTGTTCTTCCCCATCCTTCTCCTGCTTAGAAGACAGATGTTCTGGCTGGTGCACCAAAAGCCATCATGGGCCATGGAAGCTAGAGACCTATGGATGAGCTCTGAATTTATCTAAGACTTATTTATATGAAAGAAAACACATCTTTATATTACTTAAGCCGCTGTTATTTCTGGTTTCTGTTTCTAGCAGCTGGACCTAATCCTAACAGACACAGATCACGTGATATTTATGATCTTCTTTAAGGACTTTACTATCTTGAATCAAAGTAAATTACCCACTTGTCCCAGGCCCTCTGTCCTGGAAACATGTTGATGTATCTCCATGCTACAAAATTGAACCCATAAAGTCTCAACATGTTGCTTTGTAAACATCAACAGATAATAACAATAATAAACGATGAGTGGTCTGGGGTTTCAGAATTTCCAGGACGGGTATGATTTCTTACCTTTTGAAACTGAAGAAACTGGGACACATGCTGAGAGACAAAGCCCTGATCTGACAGTGTTCTCTGAGACCCTGGAATTACTACCACTGGCACTCTGACATACATGCCTCCCCACACATTCCTCATAGGAGCTGCGCCTGGCTTCTCACCTGGGAAGCAACGGCATTTTGCTCTCTATCTTGCAGCCCTTTAAGTGTCCCACTAATCAGTGACTTTTCTAACTGCAGTCCCAGGAAACAGTGCATGACTGAAAGCCTGACAAGGTCTTCAATCTATTTCCTGCCATTTTCAGGAAAAGTTGATGAGAAGCTTCAGTTGATAGCGGAATCTCCCAGTCTGGGGCACAGCAGAGGACTTACATAACCAGGGATGGTTTGTCAAAGCAAATTTCACATGCAACTGATTCCATCACCCTGGGACACTGGCAGAATAAATAATCACCATACACATTTTGTTAGCTACGCCTCGTTAGAGATGGATTTTAGGAAGTGGCATCCTGAAGGCTGCTTATCTGTCAGTGCTCCTTTAAGCATGGTAAGCTTTCCAGATTAGCTTTTCTAGAAAATTAGACTGTTGCCATGGCCAGGTGCCACCTGTCAGGGTTACTGGCATTGTGGGAGCCAAAGGGAGGGATATGAAGGCCTGAGTTCACCTTCAGAAAAAGTGCTGGCAGAAAGCTGGGAAGACATTTCCTTGCAGAGTGAAAGCTTGATCAGAACTCTTGCCAAGAAGGCTCTTGACTTGAGCATCAAAGAATCCCAGCTTCAAGTCACTGTGTATTTCTACACCTTTCTCCCACGTCTCTCTTACCACACTTATTCTATCTTGAGTTGGATCCCACTGAATGGAATGTTGGATGGACTATGCCTATGATTCTGCCCTGTTTTCCATGTTTCTATGATTACAAGGGATGTGGCCTGGCCACCATGGATGTTCCAATTGTATGTGATGTTCCAATTGCATTGAATTCGTGTACCTATTGTGAACCAGGTGCTGTATTTTGTCTGGGAAATAGAGGGCTCAGTGACCAGTCCCTGTCCTTGAGTGGTGGGATGCTAGGGACAATGGGGCCCCAACAACATCCATTCACACAAAGGTCCCAGGGTGTGGTTTGGGGATTTTATTTTTAACCTAATTTGGCACCTAGCATATCATGGAGCCACAATCTGCATTCTTAATTTTAAAGCCTATATCTCTTTTATCTCTGTGTACTCCTTAGCATTTTTTCTGCTCTAATTCTTATATCTTATGCAGTCTTGTTTCCTAGGCCACACAAGCCTCAAGAAAAATAAAGCTCTGGGACTAATTAATAAGTTGCTGGCTCTGGACTCCACCCAATTTTGTTAACAGGTTAACTACCCCTTACCTCACATTCATGTTACATACCCCACATCTACTTTGTGTCACACGAAAACCTCTGTAGGCCCTAAACCACTCCTATATCAGGTCAACCATATTTAAATACGCCCACAGCCTTCATTTAAAGACACATAGGCAGATGAAGAGAGTCACAGAGTTCTATACATAGTTATCTATATTATATATTATTCTACATTGTTTTGCTATAAATTTTTGAAAGGATGTTCAATTTTCATACATTTGAGTTTGTTAAGAATAAATTATTTTATTTTTATGATCCAAACATTTCATATTTACCTATAGTATATGAGACCTATATGTAATCCATTATTACATGAATGGCCTAATGTTACATTTTGAAAACACTTATTCATTTATTAATTTTGGCTTTGAAATTTTCTTTATATATTAATAGTTAATAAATATTTTTACAATACCTGAAAAGTTTATGTGTCTGATATGTTGACCTACAAATAAACAACTCTGTTCTTCTCCCTCTACTCCTAGCACTACCTCAGCCAATCCCAAATTCCCTTTGTAATGGATCCCAAAAACTTCCTGCTCCCATATCTTTGCAACTAGCTAGACATTGCTGCTGGGTTCCTATTTCTGTTGCACTGGGTTCCATGGTTACCTGAGATGACCACACCTCCCAGTGAGCTCTTTATTCTCTTAAGGAGTAAGGCTCCCTCTTAAGGAGTTTCTATCAAGTTTCCTAACCATTAGGCCACAAGATTACTCTTGTGGCTTCCCCATGTGCCATTTACCCCTTGCCATAGAACATGTGTCTCAAAAGGGACACCAGAACCTGACTCTCCCCTACATTGGGGTTAATTCCTGACTCCCTCAGGGCAGCCTTCACCTCCTCATCTTGCATCATAAGTCAAGCCAAGCATCTTGTGGTCTGACTCTAAATACCAATGCACTTATTCTCCAAAGAGTCTGGAATCTTACAAATCTGTCTTGGCATCCCAGAGTGACCCCATACTCACCTTCTGATAACACTTTACACCCTCCAAAGAATCTTTATGCAAGACAAAAGACCTTTGACTCAGAAAGATGTTCTCTCCTAAGGATATTTTGACTCCTAAGAATAATACCATTAAAACAAAAATTATGTCATCATGGACACATTTTTGTACTGAAAGGATTTTCTGGAGAAAACTTCATTAAATCCATTTGACTCCTTGATCAACCTTCTTAAAATAGCCTAGTTAAATCCTCTTTAATTTTTTCCATTTTCATTCATATTTTATTTCACAGAAGTTATTTGATTGGGATTTTAATTTTCTCCTATGTCAACTTTATATAAAGCTTTGACCCATTACTCAATTGGTTTGTTTATATCAAATATTATGGTTGTAACTTTTTCCCTTGAAAACTTACTATATAGACATTGTTCTACAAAGTTCAATATTCCCAAGTCAGACTGCACAGATTAGATTTTAACCACTAAAGGCTTTAAATTCTGTTGGTCATTTCTACCAGTGACATTCATTATGAACCATATAAAAAAGCTGAGAATGATGTCTCTTTCCCAGCAAAGCCACACACTCATGTCCTTAGTTAGATCTTCCAGAGCAGGAATTTCATTTATGGCTGGATTGCAGTACAGTGAGTGAATAAGGCATGAGCTCTGGAATTGAACTGTCTGGGTTAAACGGGGCAAATATTTAATTTCTCAGTTTTCCCATTTGTGAACTGGGGTCATTATTAGTACCTAAACCACAGGGTTCTTGTGAGGATTAAAGCAGAATTCATACAAAGTGCTTCATATAGTACATTGCATGGAGAAACAATGTAAGATGTGATAGCTCTTATTACTCCAACCACCTTAAAAATTCTCTGTTATCTATTACTACAGTTAACAAACCAGCCCAAAACCTGATGGCTTAAAATAACAGCAATTTATCACTCAATAATATTTAATTGTATGGGTACAACACATTTTGCTTATCCATTCATCAATTAATGGACTTTTAGATTGTTTTCACCTTTTGGCTATAGTGAATAGTGCTTCTATGAACATTGCATACACGTATTTGAGTGCAAAAAAAATGAAGCAGTGATATATGCTACAACATGGATGAACATTGAAGACATTACGCTAAGTGAAGGAAGCCAGTCACAAAAGTGTCTCCATAGAGACAGGAAGGAGATGGGTGGTTGCCAGGAGTTAGAAGGGGCAGGGAATGAGAAGTGACTGCTTAATGGGTACAGGGTTTGCTTCTGGAGTGATGAAAATGTTTTAGAACTAGAAAGAGGTGGTGGTTGCACAACATTATAAAGATACTGTATGCCATTAATTGTATACCTTAAAATCATGAATTTTCTGTTATGATGTATTTCATCTCAATTTTAAAAATCATCATAACAGCAATTTATTATTTCTCATGACTCTGAAGCATAGCTGGGAGGCTCTGCTGGCTTCACCTAGGCTCCATTTAGCAGGACGCTTGACTGGGAGGGCGGGTTCTCTCTTTCACTTGGTCTCTCATCCTCAAGGAGGCCAGCTGGAGCTTCAAGCAAATCTCCGTGAGCAACCACTTACCAAGTCTCTGCTTGGGTCTCATTAGCTGATGTCACATTGACCAAAACAGGACACATAGCTAAGCCCAGAGTCAGTGTGGGAGAAGACTACACAAGGGCATGATATCAGGAGGTATGATTCACTGGGAGCCATTATTGTGATAATCTCTACAAGCATCATTCTAATCATCTACCCCAACTTGACTTGGTCTGAAATGACTCTTACATTCTAACACAGAATAGAAAGCTTGGGCTGCATGGCTTTAGAAGAGTAAGATGCAAGTCTCAAATGTATTCAGAGTCCTCAGAATGAAAGGAAACTCGGCTTCTTTCGCATTCCTTTTTTTTCCAGAGATCCCCCTGTATTTAAGTTCCATGTTTTTGATCAGAGACCTCTTGTTATGATCAATTTAATGTGAAACAGCTGAATGAAGGGCAGTGGCGATGCAACACGATGATCATCTTCACAGTGCCCAACTGTAAGTGCTCCGGAGTCACCACCCTGACATTCCTGGGGAGTCAGTCCTATCAGAAAGGGCTGATGGCAGCTCTATTGGGAGGGGCTCCCACAGCCACGGCTGCCTGGTAGACAGAGTACCCACAATGCCCTTAAAGATAACTGTTGTTTATGGAAGACAGCCGCACCCACTACCTTACTTTAACCCTGCGAGTTGGTACTATCATGGTCCCCATTTTGCAGATGAAGAACATGGTAGGACAGGAGATGCACTCCCCAAATGCACTTTCTGGAGGGAAGCACTTGCCTCCAGCTGTCAGCTCCTTCAGAGTATGCTTGCCGTAGAGAGCTGCTTTGCCCAAGGGCATCTCTTTCCTTTCCGGGTAGCCCAAGTACAACAGCTAACAGTGGCAGGGGTACAAAACCCATGACAGGACACCTCTGTGGACTGCGTATGCTCCAGAGCTCCCAATAGGGTTTGCTGATCAGCTTCTCCCTCTGCCCCATTCTACCCCCTCCCCCTACAGTTCACACATGTTGATCCATAACAAACACTTGCCACTTTCCAGTAAGTGAATCTGGGCAAGTTGCTTTGTCTTCCTGTATAAAGGGTGTGGTGGAGGCTGTCCTGCCCACTTCACAAAGTGTCAACAAGATGTAGAAATGGTGGTGAGATTAACGCAAAATATGCTGACCCCAATATCTGCTCTTTGATCCATCAACATGTCAATATCTTTTCTTGGATTCTAAGATACGCTCACCCCTGGTTTCTTCAAATGGTGATAGCTATTGGTCACCATGTGCTAGTCACTGTGGTGATAGTATTACCATGCACTAGCCACTGTAGTGATAGTATTACCGTGCGCCAGTCACTGTGGTGGTGATAGTATTACCGTGCGCCAGTCACTGTGGTGGTGATAGTATTACCGTGCGCCAGTCACTGTGGTGATAGTATTACCGTGCGCCAGTCACTGTGGTGGTGATAGTATTACCGTGCGCCAGTCACTGTGGTGGTGATAGTATTACCGTGCGCCAGTCACTGTGGTGGTGATGGTGTTACCGTGCGCCAGTCACTGTGGTGGTGATGGTGTTACCGTGCGCCAGTCACTGTGGTGGTGATGGTATTACCGTGCGCCAGTCACTGTGGTGGTGATGGTATTACCGTGTACCAGTCACTGTGGTGGTGATAGTATTACCGTGTTCCAGTCACTGTGGTGGCGATAGTATTACTGTGTGCCAGTCACTGTGGTGGTGATAGTACTACTATGCGCTAGTCACTGTGGTGATAGTATTACCATGTGCTAGTCACTGTAGTGGTGATAGTATTACTCATAAAAATGCTATGAAATAGGCACTATCGGTGGTAGATTTGTTATTTTTCTCTTCCACTGTTTTTAGAGACATTTAGATCTGGTGAAATCTGTTAAGCAATTCTAGAAGTTTAGGTTTGCAATATTGGGAGTAGGACATGGGGAGAGCTGAACTGCACTGTGCATAGAGGGAGAAGAATTTGGCATGCTGAGAAATCTAGGAGGACAGGAGTAAAGAAAGATGAGCAGAAAGAACCGTGAATGAGATAATAAGCTGCTTGTTCAGTATCCCCAGATTGTCCATAAGGTATATTAAGCTTGCAAAGTGCTTGCTATGAGTGGGTTTTGTGGAAACCGAGGCAGGAGCTGAGTTTTGAGTATGGGCTGATGGAGGCAAAACAGGCCACAGCACCAACTGGTAGCTGGGACAGAGGACTCCACATGGGCATAAGCCCTATTTCTGGAGAAGGATTTGGGTTTCCCTAAACTATGGCCTGTAGGTCTGAGTCCGAGGCATTGCTTTCAAAATCACACAATATTTTGTGTGGCACGAGAGGTCCTGAGCCTTTGTCTGGGGTAGGTATGATTATGGCTGTATTAAAGATCAAGAAACTGGCCCTCAGAAAGGTCAAGCTATTTACCCAAAGTCATCAGCGGTCAGTGCTGGGGCCAAGATTAAAACCCGTATCTGTCTTGTTACAAAGCCAGTGTTCCTGTGGCTACCCCAAAACCATCATTTTCATTTCTCTGCCACTACCACCACTCTGCCCCAAGCCCACCATACTCTGCCATTCTCACACAGCCAAGCATGGTTTTCCTGCCAGGTCCCAGCACAGACCAAAAGCTGGAGCCACCAGCCCGCAAGAGACCGTCACTGGGGTACAGAGGCAGGAAGGCCAAGAAGACAAGTGCCACGGCACCTCCTGCAGCTTCACCATTCACCTCCACTTCTAGCCAGTCCCTTGCCCTCCCCACCTACAGCCACATGCCTCCCACGCAAGCAGGCAGGAAATCCCCCGGGAAAAGAGGCAGGTAGAAAGGGTGGCACCTTCTTTCACAGGCAAAGGGAGCTCATGGTGGGCACCCGGGATGCACTGCAGCAGGAACCCTTTAACAATGGAACCGAGAGCAAGGGCTCCATGGTGGGCCAGACTCCCAAACAGAAGACGGAGAGCCCAGGCGCTGCCAAGACCACACGCCACAAGAGGGACCACTCTCCACCACTTCCTCTCAAATAAACAGCAGCGCAGCACTGCCCAGGGCCAGAGCCACAGCACAAGGGCTGCCAAAGTTTCCATTAGGAAGCCCCCCTTTTCTGTGCTTAAAATACAGCTTTCGGAGTTTATTCTGGGTTGAGACCCCTGCATCATCTTGGGAGCCGGTTTCAAACTGACTTTTCCTTCATTTAGATTCTCGAGGGATAAAGAACTTCCTCACTACCCACTCCCCCAGCACACACCCTTCGCCAAATGACCAAACAAAACTCCTAGTTGTTTAAAGTGGTTTTACTTTTTGTTTTGGATTTTTTTTTTTCTTTTTCTTTTCTGTGCTACGGAAATCAGAGAACAAATCGCTCCACTAGGTAGGGCTGGAGACTGGAGTGCTCCATTGTTTACAGGTGTGTATGTGGTTGGGGTGCGAGGCGGGAGGCCCTCACAGTGCCCCTCCTGCATGGCAGGAAACAGGACACAAACGCCCTAGCCTTGGGGCTGGCTGAGCCCCCTCAACCAGCTGAAGGGGCCTATAGGAGTTTCCTGTAATGCTGCCTGTTGGTTCTCCAGCTAACTCCCAGCAGTAGGAGGAAGAGGAAACGGCGGGCGGGGGGAGGAGAGGGAGGGGGAGACTCCCCTGTTGAAGGCGTCAGTCCAGAGTTCTGGGCTGCCCCGGCTGGCCTCACATTCTCTTTGAGCATCACTTCGTCACCCCGTCCTCCCACAGCTGTCTGGAATACAGAACTAGGCTTGACCACAGATGAGGGAAATGGAGGCACTCAAAGGGCTGAGATAACTGTGCACAGTCCCCTGGGTCTCTGCCTTGGCACAGGAAAAGTCTCCCTTTTCTGGGGGGTCTCTGTTTCCTTCTGCTCTTCACCTCATCCTCAGAGCAAAGCTTTCCCTCTTCCTTTCTCCCTCTGCCCCAAGGCTGGGCACCCACTCTGGACTCCTTTGATTGCTAAACGAGGAAACTGTCTTTTCTGCTTGGACCCAGGCTCCCCGCTTGGACTTGGGGGTGGAATCATCTGGACACCCACTTCTCCCAACCTGATTAACCCATTTATGTCCCACCACGAGGGCTTTCCTTTTCTGTTATCCCACATCAAAGTCTGGACACCCCAAGCCCCTACATTTTGAGCAATGCATCTAAAATTCTCTTAATTCCCTTGTACCCATCTCCTCTGTCACCAAAGTCCAGCCCAACCCAGAGGGACGTGCACCAAACCACTACCACCAAGCACAGTCCATCTCTTTCTCTGATTCATGTTCTTGGAATGCGTTTGTGTGGAGCATTTCCCACTAACAATCTTTTCCCCGGTGTTATACATTCATTCTAGTTCTGTCCTGCTCTGTCCAGAGGTGAACCCTGCCATCTCTCTGAGCCTCGGACACTTCACCTATATGGCCAGTCTTACATCCATCCCTCATATGGCACCGTCCAGGGCTGGAAGATACCCCTGCACCTGTGTGTCCCTCTGCCACCCACATTCACGAGGCATATCTTGTGATGGGTTATCCCCAGGGGAACAGAGCCATTATGCAGAGAGTGAAAAACTCCCAAGCCTCCCTCAAATATGAACCCTGTGGTTCCCAGGAAAATCTCATCCCTGATTCTTGAGGTGCCAGCCTGTATCACTGGACCCTGTGCCTCTGCCCCTGAGGAAGCCCCTTCATCTGTCAGTAGTGGCCGTTAGCCTCACTTTTTGGACTTTGCAGCCTCACATGCCCACAGACAGCAACCACTATCTGGATTATCTGTAGCCAAGAGGCACATCAGAAATACAGAGGCAAAATACCAAAACCTTAAGAAAAGTATAATAGTAATTAAACAAGGTTTGATGCCTTGAGAGTTGAAAGTGTATGTATGTCACATTGAAGCTGCAACCAAATTTCTATCATATAAAGACTGTGCTACTGTGTAAAAAGGCAGGGTAGGGAGTTGCTGATGCTCGAGGCCTGACCCTGGCCCGGATCCTCATAAATCAGTGTTTTTGATTCCTGTCCCTCCCACTTCCTTATTAACAAAGATGACCCGGGAATGGAGTGCTTCTTCAGTAGGCATCTATTGTTTTGGCCTGCCCAGCATCCATCCCCCATTCCTCTGGTACTAGCACCATGATTTATTTTCATTTGGAAAAAAAAGCATCCCTTTCCTATTGTCCGTTCTTGTAGCTTGGGTGGGGCTGACCCCTTTCCTGGCTCCAGGGCTGGGCAGTGACCCAGTTCTTAGCAATTGACTCAAGTGTTTATAATGACCTAATAAGCTAAGAGTCAATCTCAGGATTTTTTTTTTCTTTGGTACTGGCAAGGAAGAAATACTTTCATGCTTTATTAGGGTTACTGAAAGGGTAAGCTTTGCAGGCCTAGAGCATCGAGAAGCCATCTTGCCACAGGGAGGAAAGTGTCTGCCCCTGGATCAAGTCATATCTGAAACCCAGACTGCCCCTGGACTTTTCAGTTCTATACATAATGTGAGCCTTGTTTTTTTTATAACTTCCATCTAACTCCAAACTTTTATTCCGCTTTTACAGATTAAAAAAGAACACTTAGAGAAGCTAAGTAACCTTCCAGGTTCCAGGTACCTTCCAGGTACGCTAGATAGTAGCTCTCAGAGTTTTGATATGAACACAGTCCAACTCTTTTTTTTTTTTTTGAGATGGAGTCTCAGTCTGTCACCCCGGCTGGAGTGCAGTGGTGTAATCTCGGCTCACTGTAACTTCCGCCTCCTGGGTTCAAGCAATTCTCCTGACTCAGCCTCCTGAGTAGCTGGGATTACAGGCACCTGCCACTACACCCAGCTAAATATTTTTGTATTTTCAGTACAGACGGGGTTTCACCGTGTTAGCCAGGCTGATCTCAAACTTCTGACCTCATGATTTGCCCACCTCGGTCTCCCAGAATGCTGGGATTACAGGTGTGAACCATCACACCCGGCCTGATTCCAAGTCTTAGTTGTCATACTCTACAACCTTCCATTATATTCCTTCCCTTCACTCTATGCTCCAGACCCAACTCTAGTAAACATTTAACAGACAACCATTCTGGAACATGTGTTGTCGCCACCAGGTACCCAAAGCCAGTGACTCCAGCCAGGCTTACTTGTGCCACCGTCCATATCCACTGCGCTTTCTTGGTTCCAACTGGAGTTTCAGTTTGGGTTGTGAAGGCCAGGGCTTTCGAACACAGACTTCAAGCCAGCTACAAGGTGAGCATGTTCTGCAATCTGCATTTTACCATTTTTCTTTAGCCAAGAAATTCACATCATTTTCCACCAATTGCATGTTGACCCAGAAGCTACTGGAGCACTCAGGGAATAAGAACTACCCATGGATGACTGTTTGGCAGAACTGTCTCTTTCAAAGATGGCTTGGGGCACCATGGTTCCAGTTCAACTAGGGCCGAGGAGCATTTAAAAATACCGAACAAAGTGAGGTGAGACTTCAAAACCCTTACATCCAACACCAATTAGAACAATCCCATGAAAAGAGAGCCTGAGAAATGCACGGGCCAAACCATGTTGGGAATGACTCTCCCTGTTTTCCCCTAGCCCGCAACTAAGAAGAGGCTGAGATAAATAAGGTAAGCTTTTCTGGGAGGATAATATAACAAAAGTCCAACAACAAAAAGAACGGCCTCCCAAATGGTGATCTTTAGCAAAGTTACTGGGCTACGGGGAAAGTTCTCCATCTGGAGGTCCAGAGCAATCACTATTTGGGGGATTTTTGGTTTCAAATGATAACTACTCCTAGCCAAATTGTTATAGAATCAACACACAATCATCAGCAAAGTACGGGCTTACGTTTAATCTGCTCACAGGATTACTCTAGAAACTGGGGCCAGATTGAGAAGACTGTCTTTAATCAGAGGCCAAACTAAAGTTTTGGCTGCTGCTGTAGCATTTTGCATTATTCAGATGCCTCAAATGTAACTGTTGAAATAAATGTTCATCCTTAATTGGAATGCAAGGTGACACCACTTGATTTTCATGTTGCTTAGATCCACAGGAATTCCATCAAAAAAGTCAACCATACATGGTAAAGCTACCAGGGCTGATACTTAAATTCATAGCTGGTTCACATCTCTTGCCAAAGCACCAAATATTCTTTCTAGGAGGCCAACAATATAGATTTAACACCTAAAAATAATTTCCTTGACCAAAAGTAGCCTCCAAATCATTGAGAAATAGTAATGTATGTATTTTATTTGGAAAGAAATAACAGAAAATATAAAATTAATCCCACTGATTAAAAAGAATTTAAAGTGCTTCCACTGAATCATGAGTAGGACAAAGAAACTCACAAAATCTTCCAAGAAGAATTTGCTGTACTGCCCTATGATCACTTGGTCATATGCTGGCTTTTGTTAAATTTTTGTTTCATGTTTTCATTGAACTGTTCATATATATACACATATATATACATATATATACATATATATATTTTAATCTATCTATCTATCTATCTATCTATCTTTACTCTTCCCATTTAGATGAAACAGTAAGTGCAAGCCCGTATTCTACAGGTCCTTTGACCCTATGGTGCCTAACTGATGCCTGAGATCACAGAAGGTACTAAACAAGCAAGCTGTCTGAATTGATGAATAAATGTTGACTATTCTCCCTTCTCCAAGGTATTCTAGCAATGGTGGTCATGGAGTCTGATGAGTCCCTGGCCTTAGAATTGTGTGGCGAGTGCCTGTCTAACAGCAATGCTCCTTCTTCCTTGCAGTTCCCAGGGAAAATAGTCCTGGTCAGCCCAAGCCAGTCATGGCAGTAACAGTTCCCTTTGCCAGCAATTCGTCTAAGGGTGAAGACTCATTTCTGCCCAAAAAGATATAAAGTCCATTGGGAGGCTTCAGGAAATATTTTCCTCCCTGGTAAAAGAGATAGGGTTCTAGAGGAGAAGTCCTTGTTTGCTTCCTTTTCTAACTTTCCTGCTTTAAACACTGTATTTGGGGATACGATGCCTGGAACAAAAGCAGTCATCTCAGGGCCATGGGAGAGTTTTGAAGACAAAAAGTCTTTGCCAAATCCAAAGATGTTGGAGAGGAAGGATTGGAAAAATGCAAAGAATCTGGGAGCTTGATGAGTTAGCAGCTAAAACTAAGCATAGGATCACCTACCTCCAGATTCCTTACTACAAAAATAGCGTCTGTCCTTATTTCTGGGCCGAAGTCAGGGTTTCTGTTACTTGCAACTGAAAGCATTCTAACTGATTTATATCACCCATGTTAAAAACAGGAGTAATTGTGTCTCCCCTCTTCTAGGAGGGGATTGTGTCTCCTCTCTCCTAGATATGTTATAATTGAGAGAACAGAAGTTCAGAGGCCAAACAGATGCCAGTCAGACAGAGTTGTGGCTGAGTAACCCTGAGCAAGTTTCTTAATTTTCAAAGCTTCAGTGTAATTAACTATAAAATGTAGGTAACAATGAAGACTTCATAAGCTTGCTATTGTAAAAAAATAAAATAATGACTGTATATAAGTCACTTAGGCATGCAGTAGGTGCCCAATGTTAACTCCTTACTTTTTTACTTTCCATATAATCCCTGTGTGGAGTAGAAGGGTCAAATTTTGTGAAGGGGAAAGCACACTCCCATGGTAGTATCAAGAAACCCTGATTTGATTTTTCATCATCTTTCTTATTCCAAGACAAGACAAATGATAGGGATTGCTGTCCATGTGGGAGGCTGGAGCTCAAAGAACAGCTTCTAATCAGCAGGCCTGCCTACATGGCCTGTATACAGACAAATCCCTCATTTAGGAGCTGTTCTTGCCTTTTGTTGAGCCTGATGCTATCTGTGACTCAGCCTGATCAAACCATCTGCTTAATGCCTCTATTCAGAAAGGCCCCCACCTGCTGGGATTCTTTGGGCCAGGAGGGTCTCTATTTCCCACAACCTGCCCACAGCTGGGAGCCTTTAAAATGTGGACCCAACTACCTCAGTGGGCAATGATCCCTGAGTGAGTGTGCATCATGCCCCGGCAGCCTCAGGATGGTGTGGGCCTGAGGACAAGCAGCAGGCAGGCAAAGCTGGCTTGCTGGCCACTCTCATGGCCTTCCTGGACACACACCTAGATACGGCCCCCACACACGTGTGCATGCATGCACACACACACACTTTCCACACTTTCCTCTGTGATTAGGCACAGTGATCGTCAACCCCTGGAGAGCTGAGAACCTATCTATAGTCACACACTGTCCTTCCTCCTTCCTGAAGGCATGAGGACGATGTTAGCCTAACTCACAAACTCATACTGTAAACCCCCACCAGAGAGGCAGTGCAGAATAATGGTTAAGAGCCTCTACCCCAGCTCCAGAAATTACAACTTATGTAACCTTGGCAAGTCACCTAAACCCTCTTGGGCTCTTTTATCTCATCTGGAAAAAGAGTATGAAAATAGATTTGTTGTGATAATGTGTATAATGTGCTTAGCACTGTCCTTAGTATGTGGTACCCACTCAATAAAATGGACTCTGCCAGGCCACTTGTATATTAGGAAGGGATCATCTCCTCCTGCCAAAGGACAATCCCAAGGCATGGCCCACCCAACCTGCCATCTTAATTGGCTATGGCTCATAAGATCAACATTTGCACTAGTCCAAAATATTTGTCAGATACTTCCTATGTGTGGGCATTTGGGATCCAGCAGCAAGGATCTTTGAGAGATTACAGTCTAAGGGAAGAAACAAACCCAGGGACAAAATCATAGTCATGAACTGTAAATCCTATCAAGGAAAAGAGGGAGCTGTGAGAAGGAGTACAAAGCGAGCAGCAGGAGTGGGAGTATCATTTTACTGAAAGTCAGATAAGACCTCCTGCTGAGAGAATGGCATGTAAGCTTGTAGGGACTCAGTGTCTCTCACATAAATGCTAGAAGGAAAATATATTGTCCTCGGGCCAGAGGTGGCACTAGTAGCAAGACAGGTTCTCAAAGCACAAGATGAAGAGATCTCCTGGTATGGTGGGGCCCCATCAACTTTGCTTCCTTAGGGACAATCTGCCCTGTAATTATAACCACCTCCAGAATGTGCCTGGGCTCAAATGCCTCACCTTGCACCCCTGTCCCACTCTAAGTGCCCTGAATTGTCTCATAAATCATCTAGTCCCACAGCACTTGGCAAAGCAGCACTGGGGTTTGATGACCATATTTTCCACAGTCTTGGAATTCAGGCTACTTAGTATTGAAGCTCAAAGTAATTTTCCCCTAGATTTACTCACACTGTTCCACTCTGCAGGTTAAACTCCTGTCCAGGTTGCTTTTCAGTGAAACCACTTTTAGAGATTGTTCTACCCCAATTTTCTGGAGTCATTTAAATTCAAGGGACCTCTTAGAAGATCGCAGATTATATATACATATCTACGTATAAAGACAGAGAAAGATCCCTGGGAAAGTCATTGTCCAGGATCACATTGGCTTTGCTTTTTATTGTTTTCAATTACAGACTCATGTGCTGTGGAACATTACTAAAGCACAGTGTACGTGGTACATTTCCAACATTTTTCATTTGCTTTCCTGCTGTCTTCCATTTCCCTACTTGATTTCCAATATGACAGTGGTTTGGTGCCACTGTTTTTTTTGCCCAAAGCTTTGTGCAGGTAATAGCTTCCCTCTCCCATCTCTTTTAATCCATTTCTATTAGGTTCATGCTTCTCCTTCACTTGAAGTTATTCCCAATCTCTGCTCCTGGGCTCTTCTAACCTCTTTGTAGTTGGTCACTGATGCCTTCATCAGTTTCTAAGAATCATTCATTTGCATTCATTCAGTGCTTAATGAGCACCTACTATGTGTAGGCCACGGGGCTGTGGGAATACAAAAATGATTATCACATACTGTTTGTTATTCTTCTGTGATCTAAGGATCACATAGTCTCTGGTGGGAGCAGGCAGGTAAACAGGTAAGTACAAGTCATTACATTAGTTACTGTAGATTGAAGAGTGGACAGAATATTGTGGAAATAAAGAAAAGGGAAGGATTAATTTAGCCTTGAAAGATTAAAAATAACATCACAGAACAAGCATATCTGAGCTGTATGTGAAAGGACTTTCTTGCTGAGCAAACAGCTTGTGTAAATACGAGTGTTCAGAGAATCAGAAACGGTTCATACTGGCTAGAGCACAGTACAAGGTGGCAAGGGGAGATAGTTAGAGACAAAGATGAGAGGAGTTTGGTAAAGGTTGGTTAGGGCCAAAATACAGGTCAACTGAACAGTTGACTGTAACTGACTGTAAATATTAAATAAATTAAAATCCACATGCTTGTAGTGACAGTAAAGAAATCATGCCCTTTTTGAGACCACTGGAGGTTATTATTATATCAACTTCCAATGCTGAAAATTGGTGATTAAAGGGAAGGAATTAAGTCTTTACACTGCCTTTTTAGGAGAAAATGTAGTCCCTTGCCAGATGATGAGGGAAAGACCTCCTTTATACCAGAATACCAGCTAAAGCACGTAATAAGAATGACAGGATTATAAAATCACCATTTTGCAAATGACAGTGAAATATCTGACTTGGGCAAAAACCCTCAATGGCTGCTAAAACCTTGGGATGAAAAGTTTTAGGAAACATAATATTCTCCCAGTAACAGAGAACCATCTAGAAATTACCTGCTAACTGGAAAGGGAAAATGCATCTTTACAAAAGACAGACATGGTGATCACCATCTTAACCAAAAGATCAAACTAATGGCACAAACGTGGGACAGCCTCTCACTGTGCACCTTCTGATGTGACACATATGAAGTACGCAGCTTCACTTAGGTAGTATCTTAGGTAGTGTCCGGAGCCATAAGGCCCGGAGTTAGCCGACCTCTGTTGCTTGATCTCCGCAAAGCGGAGACAAAATGGCACATTTCCGGGTTCTTTATTATAAATTGTTCCTGCGCCCGCGCCTAAACCTTTCCTGCGCGCGCCTAAACTCTTCCCGCGCGCGCCAAACTCTTCCCGCGCGGCGCCAAACCTTCCCGCGCGCGCCAACCTTTCCCGCGCACGCGCAAACATTTTTCCCCGCCCAGGAAGATATGCGGTCTATGGCGCAGGCGCAATCCCGCGCCCAGGAAAATTACAAACCCACGGCGCATGCGCAATTGTAATTTGAGAAGACCCGGCCCCCGTCACCGCCCTGGCCCAACCTCTTCCCCTGCCAGCCTATATAAGGCATCGCACCACCATTATTAAACGAGACTTGATCAGGCTATTTGTCTTGTCTCCATTTCTTGTGTTTTCTTGTCTCCTCCATTCCCACTCCCCCTTCCAGGGCCCGTTTGACTGTCCCGCGGGTCAGGACAAGGTAGTTTCAACGGCATCTTTAGTTTAAAAAAAGAAAAAAAGGAGATAGAGGAAAAAGTTAAAACCAAGAAGCAGCAATTGGACAAATCTAGAGTATTGGGGCATCCTACAAGACAAGTGCCCTAACTTCTTCAGAAAGTCAATGTTACAAGTGGGAAACTTTTAAAAGGTGGTGGGGGATTATCTTAATTTTAAAAAGACTAAAGAGATGTAACGGTCAAATGGAATGCCTGAATATTATTAAATCCTGATTGTAAAACTAACACAGTAAGATAACCTTGGGAACAATAGAGACATTTAAAGACATTTAAATATGGACCGGATACTAGATGGTATTTGGGAACCAATTTCTAGTCTTATAATGATCTTGTGATTATGTGGGAAAGTATCTTTTTTTTTTTTTTTTTGAGACAGAGTCTCACTCTGTCACCCAGGCTGGAGTGCAGTGGTACGATCTCAGCCCACTGCAACCTCTGCCTCTCAGGTTCAAGTGATTCTCCTGCCTCAGCCTCCCAAGTAGCTAGGATTACAGGCATCTGCCACCACACCCAGCTAGTATCCTTATTTATAATGAGATGCACGCTGAGTATTTAGGGATGAAGCATCATGCAACTAATTCAAATGATTCAGCAAAATATATATACACACACATAAATAGACAAACTAAATATGTCTGAAAGTTCACAATCACTGAACTTAAGTTGTAGGTATACAGCTGGTCATTGTACTTTTCTGAATATTTGAAAGTTTTCATAATAAGGAAGTTTGAAAGAAACAAAAGGAAAGGGCACATAATGGAGGGCTTGTTATGAGCTCCTTGGGATTCTGGATCCTACTGCTGAAGGTTTCAACCAGTGGTTGACATGATCAAATTTACATTTTAGAAAGCTCATTGATGTATTGCATTTACTCAACCAGCATTTATTGGTCACCCACATCAAATGTTGAGTGAACCCTGAGGTAAGTGCTGTGGGAGATATGAAGCCAAAAAGGCATCATCTGGCGAGAAAAGCATTTACCATGTAATAGAGGAAATGAGACACAAAACACTAAGCACAAGGTAAAGCTTTCTTGTCACAAGGGGTAACTGGGAGACCTGGGGGGAAAAGGCAAATGCACGGTGCCTCCAGGTGTTATCTGGTGTTTGACGTCCACAAAATTATCTCAGAAAGCATAAAACTACAGGTGATTGAAAATCACCTGTCAGCTCTAGCCCCTTGAACTTCTCTTATTTCTAGATGGCAGAACTCTAACCCCATGAGAGATACTGGAAAATGCAAGTTTTCCTTGAGGTAGGGTGTAGGAATGTGACCCATTTCTGGCCCAAGGGACCTGTCTTAGGTCTCCTGAAATCCACCAGGGACTACTGACAAAGATCTTCTTTCCTGATAAAAACAGAGACATGTAAGAAGGCCCCCCCTCCTCCTCCTTTCTTCCCGCCTCTGAGTGCAGCTGGGTGAGGTTGTGATGCTTGCAGCTGGGGAATCGTGCGGGGAAAGCCAAGGAAAGAAAGAAAAGATGGCAGACTCAGATCCCTAATATCATTAAGCCGCTGAAGCCTACAGCCTGACAACCTCCCATTACCAGACTTCTTCTTATAGAAGCAAAATTTCCCCCTTTCCAACTCATTTATATGCAGTTGTTGATATATATGGCCCAAAACCACACTCAGTCCTCATCAGCAAGCATACTATGTCTAGAGCCAATCCTAACCTTTGAACAATGCAGTTGAAGGAAGACTCATCCACCACTGAGTCAAGTCGGTCCTGCTCGTAGTTATGACCACACACGCTGTAGTTAGGGATGGTAAAGAAGTTTCACATTCATATGCCAACTCAGATTAATTGGCAGCAACTGGATAATCTGCTGTGCAGAAAGTTAAATACAGTTAAATACAGGTTCTGTGGAAAGAAGTATCTAGATTCATAGTGCCAGACATCTGCCCTGGGCCACATGCTTACCATCCCATGGATGGATGGAATTTGGAATCAGAAGACCCAAGTTTGTAAGTCCTGGCTCTACTACTTTTGTGATTTTGGTCATTTAACCTCTTTGAGCCTTCTTAAGGGATAGTTGTTATAATCAAGGTAATATAAGTGAATGTGCTTTGTTAACCATGAAGTGTCACACAGATGGTAGTTACTTTGTCTTGTATTTGTCAAACCTCAGCTGAGGACCAGGTTGACAGGACGGAGGCTCGAGCCCTGGATGGCCAGTAGCTGAACACCTGACAGGAGGGTCTAAGTCTAGAGTTTCAGGTGAAAGTGAATCAGCAGTAGTGAGTTGTGACCCTGAACAGTGAAAGATAGTTGGAGAAGATTCCAAAAGCAGAAGTGAAGACACTAAGGGCAAATAAAGATAGAAACCATGGACTGGATAGCCTATACTCCACTTTTTTATTGTCCCAACACCTGAGGGATATGACCCTACCCATCAGTTACAGTGGCTCCCCGTGACTGAGGACTTCTCTGAATCTTCAGGGGGCAAGCAAATTTGCCAAATTTCCCTCCCTAGGTGGTTCTAACATGCCTCCCTGGGGCAGTGTGTCTCTTTCCTCTGCTGCAAACCACTATAGTAGACTAGAATAAAGAAGCCCAAAGTGCAAGAAGAAATAGATAGTCCAAAGCTAGTAGAGATCTTTGGTAAGCTCAGGGTGGCAGGACCATTTTATTTTTCTCTCCCCGCTCACCTATGGCCTAGCACAAACCTACCACATTTCCAAAAAAGCCCAGGAGGTAACAGTTAAAAAATCAGAAGAGGCCTTATTATAATAAAAGTCAATGCTAAAAGCGGGGCCAAGGGCTCTTAAGATAACTAGAATGACCCAAGAGGCTCTCCCTCTCCAGGTTATGGAAGGTCTGAGTCCCTTGTGAAGTCTTACCTAAAGGCCAAAGGTGAGGGAGGCTTCCTTTAGCCCCCTCTTCAACCCACATGGACCTAAAGCATTCACCAGCCCCAGGAAAATGGAAAAAAAGGAGACTGACTATCAATCTCTTGATGGAGAAAAAGTGAAAGCTAAGAAGAGATTGAAACCTATGGCGGGTGGGTGGCGGGGTGCGGTGCAGGTGGGGGAAGAAAAATTCAAAGTTGCATTTGTCCACAGCTATATCTCCAATGTCTACACCAAGGATTGGTTCATATAAGAGGCAATGAATGAATGAGCTGATGGAGAAGTAGTACATCCCAGATTGAATGGGTTGTCCAAGGAACTGAAGAGAGGTGTTTGAGAGGCTCTGCACCCACAGGGAAGCAAGTGCGTAAACAGAATTGAACTGGGCAGACAGCTCCTCCCAATTCATAATCAAAGCAGACTGAGTGAATCCTGAGAGGAAGATCAGGCCTGGAGAGGCTGCTCTCCATCCCTTCTGCATTCCACATATCAGAAAAACTCCAGGGGTTTAAATTTTGTTTAACATGCAAAATTAGGAGATTCTACATAAAGATACTATTGATAAACTGAAGATTATTCTTACTCGAGTCAAGTGCTATGTGTGTGCATTCTTGAACCAGACTGCCTGAATTTAAAGCCTGGCTCATTCATTACCAGCATGATCCTGAACAATTTACTCAACCTCTTTTTACTCCATTTCCTCAACCCAACCCCTCATTAAGAGATAATTATCACTTGTCATAAAGACTCAATATATTAACCCTTGTATAACACCTGCAATAGTGCCTGGCACATGATATGCCTCAATACAATTAACTACCATAACGTGAGGCACCTATGTGTCAGAAGAATACAAGTTATGATGTTGTTAGGGGTTAAATTGCCCCTGCCCTCACACCAAATTCGTATGTTGAAATTGTAATCCCCAATACCTCATAATGTAGCTGAATTTAGAGACAGGGTCTTTAAAGGGTAAAGTTAAATGAGGTCATTAGAGGGACCCCAGTTCAAGATGACTAGTATCCTTGTAAGATATTAGGACACACACACACAGTAAGACAGAGAAGAAAACTATATATAAGCTGAGTGAAGCCCTCAGAAGAAACCAACCCTGCTGATACCTTGATCTTGAATTTCTAGCCTCCAGAACTGAGAAAATAAATTTCTGTTGTTTAAGCTACTCAGTTTGTGGTACTTTGTTATGGCAGCCCCAGAAAACTGATAGATTTTCTTACGAAACAAATGTGGCCCACTTCACAAATTACCCAATTCAAATGCCCTGAGGCATCTGAATCCAAAGGGTGCTTTAAATTCATTCATTCATTCAACACTGGAGCACCTACTATGCCCTGAACACTGCATGTTTATTTATTAAAACCCTTTGTCATATAAGCCCATTTTATTTTCTTGTCAGTAACAACCCACTTCTAATTTTGTCCATTTTCTGCTGGGCAGCTTAGTGTGGCACTTGGTTGTCTGCCACTGCTTCTCCTGATTAATGGGAAATGATCCTTGTTATGGATCTGAAATGAACAGCATCAGAGGATGTAGTTCTCAACTCTGGCTAAACACTAGAATCACCTGGGAAGTTATAAAAATATCTGCACCCAGACCTACCCCTTACCCCGTTCTGATTTAGTTGGTCTTTGTGTGGAGCTCTGGCAGTGTTTCTGTAAGCTTCCCAGACAATTCTAGTGTGCAACAAAAGCTGAGCACCATTACTCGAGTTTAAAAGGGACTTCAAGGTCACCCCCCTTTCAACTCAAAGTGCAGTTCACAAATTACCAGCACTGTCATCATCTGGAAGCTCCTTAGAAATACAGAATCTCAGGTTCCATCCCAAACTACTATATCGGAATGCATATTTTAACAGGACTCCCCACACAATTCAGATGCACCCTAAAATTTAAGAAGCACTGTATTCCTACTAGAATCTAGATGATTCATGGAATCTAGATTATTCTAATGGGAGTTCACTGCTTCTGAATCAACTAGAACGCATGTTAAAAACTAAGCTACCTGGCTTCCTCTCAGAATCATAGAATCTCAATCTTTGGGAAAAAGTCCTAGAAATAAAAATCTTATGTGTTTTTGTGTAGCTAACCACACAAGGGTCCGCGGCTTGGGAATCACTTACCTAGGGCAATGTATATACCCTTTTAACTGCCCAACCTCTGTTTAACAACCTTCCAATTCTTTTTTGAAAATCAGAAATATAACAGAGATACAGGTTTTTATTTTTCCACCATGCATGCAAACTTACAACTATTTATACTGTTTAGGAACACAGAAATAATTGCGTTATTAACAGGGTGTCAAATTACCAAGTACAACAACCAGTTACCAATTATTTTTGGGGAGATTATTTTCACAGAACACAGCAACAATTTCCAAATTATTCTTCCAAAACCAGAGTTATGAGACCAGTACAAGCTGATTACAATGCCAACGGTCACACAAGTTTCCATGTTACACAGAAAAAAAAGATTGACATTCTGCTGAAGGGTCTCAAGTACCTTATCATATCAGAATTTTTGAAAGAGTTTTACAACAGAACAGTCTCTCTCTTGTTTTGTGGATGCAAGGGAAAGGAAGCATCCCTCTCATTTCTTTTTGAGACTCCTTGTTAATTCTTAAAACACATTTCTAAGGCCCATCTCTGGAACTTCATTAGTTAACATTAAAAGCAAAAAGCAGACCTGATGTGATTATGATAGTGCACCCCATCACTATCACCATCAAAAGAGACTACCAATCTCCCAAAGTAGTCACGGTTGCATTGGCTTAGTGTCTTGCATTTTCAATAAACAATACAGATGAAAAGAGGCAGATACAGATGAAACCAGGTTGACCATAACTGATAAATGATGCAGCTAGGTGATGGACACATGGGGTCCAAGGACCATCCTCTCCACTTCTGCGCATGTCTGAAAATGTCCATAACAAAGAGCAAAAAAAAGATTAACAAAAAAAAGCAGATTTGCACAGCTCTATCTTCCCATTAGACTAAAATGGGGAAAGTGGTAAGACTTTAAAGGTAAAATGTGCAGCATATAGCACTCTTCTGCATGTACAAAGCCATACCTAGAACAAAAAAGAAAGTAACCAAAGCAACATTATTCTGTTCCTGGTCTGTCTCTGTGGCTTATAAAATCTACTGATGATAAGATTGGACAAAACTTTGGAAACACCCTCAACTAGGCATCCTATTTGTCCATAATCTCTTCAACTCTCCTTTTCCAAGCTAAGGAGGTCCCTCCCATACTCTATCACTGAGGGACAGGCATGCTCCCCCTGCGGCTTTTCAAGCCATTTGTCTGATTTTCCAGGCCCGCTCCGTACCGGTATCACGCCTACTCGATGGTTTTGCTCCAAATCTCCAGCCTAGCACACCCTTGCTACAACTTTAAGTCAAGGTCTCTCTTGAGGAACTTAGAATAAGGTCTCCCTAACAAAAGAGAAGGTAGGGAAGAACAGGCGTAGATACAGTCCTTCTTCCCCACTCTCAGGGATAAGAGAGGGAAAGGCCCAGCTTCGCATTTACACCCACTGGAAATAACCTGGAAATCCAAAACAGATTCTGCCCATCCCCATCCCCATCCCCCAGGAGAAGCTTGAGATACTCCATATTGGAGACTAAAACCCACTCCTGGGGCTATTTGAGGTAGAAGCAAAGAGAGCAAAGGACTGCTGAAAGTGGGAAAGCTGGGGGTTGAGGTCCAGATGGCCAGAGGCTACCACAAAGAAGGAAACAGCAGGAGGCACTTGAGTCTTAGGGAGTATTAAAACAAAGTCAAAACAAGAGTAAACACTAGTCTATGATATGCCTGCCTTGGGGTTTATCACTCGAGCAGATGCTAGGCATGAAACGGTTTTTCAACTTCAGAACTGTAGAGCAAGCCCGGGAGACAGGTTCAGGGTCTGCCAGCAGATCCACTTGGCCTTCTGGTTTCCTCAACTCTCTTTCAATCTAGTATATGTGTGCAGTGCCAAGTTCTCAGCTATCTCCCTAGCTGTATGTAGAAAAATGTGGTTTTTCAGTTGTTTTCTCTGTGGTTCTATTTAAACAAAATAAAAAATAATAAGGAAAAAAGGAAGGGAAAGGCGCAAAAAGAATAAGGAAAAAAGGAAGGGGAAGGCGCAAGAGGAGAAAAGGAGGCTACCAGGAAAGGGAGGGAGGAAAGAAGAATGAGGGAGGAAATGAGGAATGGAGGAAGGCAGGCAAGTGAAGTAAGAAGTATGAGTGACCTGAAGTCAAGCAAGCAGAGACCCACAAATCAGAAATACCTCTTCCCCAGAACCCCTACTATAGCACTCTGCTCATGTCTTAGAAGGGAATAAGGGAAGTTGACAGTGGTATCTGGATTCTATATAGGCCCAGTCCTCACCCTCACCTGGAACCACAGCATAATGACGGTGAACACATGTCCACACATAACAGCCCGCCCATCAGTCTGGCAGCCAGTAGGGTTCCTGGAAAGCTGGGGAGGGTAGGTGTGTGTCTCATGCACTGGTAGGGGGCCTCAGTCCACAGGCAGTTCTTGAGGTCCTTGTTGACCAGGAAGCCAACTGGGGCTGACAGCAACACAGACAAAATTTAATGGCTTGATAGTGACATGGCATGGGAAGATCCTGATGAGATTGAAGTTCACCAGTAGAAGGGCCCAGAAGCAAGAAGAGACACATGATGGTACAGAACACATGGCATACTGCTTCTTGCCCTTAACTTCATGCATGCCCAACAGTTAAGTGCCATTCTGCAGAACATCAAGCAGGATGGGTCTCATGGACCACAGGCCAAAGCCAGAAATAAAGTAGGTGACATCTTAGCTGGTGACCCCAGACCCACAGAACAGTAAGTTCTGGCTGATGACTAACACCATGTGCACTGGCTTCATTCTGCAGTGGCAATGGAAACGCTTGCATAGATGACATGCATGGCCAGCATGAACACGAAGTCCAGCAAGTCACTGGCCCTGAAAGAGCAGAGCTTGAGGATGAACTGGTCGTCCTGGAGGATTACTCATGAGTGTCCATGTTAAAGACAAGTAGGAAAGGCCAGAGCCAAGAACGAGGTCCAGGCAATGTAGATAAAAGGCAGCACACATCTAAAGTATGTGTGCTTAACGTATGAACAGTCCGGGTGCGATCACATAACATGTGACACTAACGTAGAAAAGCAAGAGGCTATGGGAGGCAAAAGAACATGATCATAAACGCCATATTCTTGTAACTAAAGTCCAAAGGGTCTATAGTACACAGAGGCCAACATGAAGAGAAGGCAGCGAGCCAAATATGTAGTCAACCAGGAGCAGCCCAGCAGGAGGTAGCAGGGAGACTTGTGCAGGATCAGTTGGACTGGCTCACCCCAGGCTGAGTAGTCTCCACTGGCTGCTTTCCTGGACCTTGCCTGCCTTCTTTTTCCTTTCCTTTCTCTACACGAGCCCCTTCACTCAAAAGGTAGAACTGCAGGGGATTGGGCCACAATTCTTCATTGATTATCTCCACAATCTTGTCAGACTCAATGGAGCTGTGGTTTGAAAACCAACCAAAGAAGCTACGGTTGTTTTCTGGGTTTCCCTGGCTTAGGGACTGGAGATCATGCCCTGGGAGCCACTGGATTGGAGTAGAACGAGACACCACCTGGCCAGAAGGACCACAGCCATATTCCTTGATGAGCACCTTATTTTGGAAATATGGGTTGCGATCGAAGTAGAACTTGATTTTGTAGCCCAATCTGGCAAGGCCGAGCTCTTCTACTTCCAAGCTGTTTAAGTAGCTCAGTACCTCTTTCTCTTGGCTGTTCAGAAAGGATGCTAGCTGGGGGTGGTTCTGAAATGCTTGCCCCCAGAAGCCCGGGATATTTTGGATGAGGTGGTTCCTGCGCTGCAAGTGCTGCAGTCGCAACTGCCCAAATTTCCTGGAGAGCCGAAGGTAGGCCCTGTCCGCCTGGGCGTTCATGTTCTCCAGCTTCAGCTGCACGTTCTCCAGCGTATCCATGCTGCCTTCCGTCGCTGGGGGCCCTGACCCTGCATCCCTCTCTTCCTTCTTTTCCTCCCCAGCTGAGACCGAGGTATTCTCCCCTGCCGACCCTTTCTTCTGCCTGCCACCAGCTATGACCTGAGGCCCCCTCCCCGCGGTGCTACGGGTTTCTGGGGCCTTCTTCCCGGCAGGGCCACGCCGGTTTCCAACGCGGGGGGCATTTTTCGGCCTCCCCACGGTTCCCGCTGTTCCCACGAAGACAGTGTCTGCCACCAGGCGCTCAGAGAGAGATGCGGCCTTTCCCGGGCCGGGCCTAGCCGCGGCCTGCCCGCGGTCCCCCGCAGCTCGGGCCCGCAGCGCGAGGCCACAGTCCAGGGGGAGCCGGCAGGCGGCCTCCTCCCCCAGCCGGAGGAGCTGCGCGGACGCAGCGGTTTCCAGGCCACCCCACCCCGCGCCAGCCTGCACCTGTGCCGCCTGGGTGTCTTCCCCGAGACTCTGGTACTGTGAAGGGTCCGGGTCGCGCGGGGCGTCGTCCGGAGCAGGGCGGACTCGGGCTTTGGCGCGGCCTTTGCCCCGGTTTTTCGCGCGGGAGGACTTTCGACCCCGACTTCGGCCGCTCATGGTGGTGGCAGAGGCGGCTTCAAACCCACGCTGTGACCCTGCGGCTCCTGACGCCAGCTCACTGTCGGGACCGAGCGGGTCTCTCCACGGCTACCTCCGACGTCACGACCGCACAACTGTACCGTCGCGAGAGGACGGGATGCGCCCGGTGATTGGCGCCGCCGCTGCGGCTGCGCAGGAGACGACCCCCGCGGGCGCTCCCACCCCCATCTCGCGCGGACTCGCTTTCGGTCTTAGAGAGTTTCTCTGATATGCTCCCGGGGGGCGGGGGGATGCTGCCTTTTCATCTCTTCCCCGCGGTCTCATCGTGCCCTCAGGGTCTCGCTGAACAAGGCAACGCTAAGAGCCATCACCCCTGTCCCCCATCACCTGTTTTCTAAATTAAACAACTTCAGCTCCTCCAGTTATCTCTTGTGACATCTGTCATGAAGAAAGTGCTCGGGCCTGTGTCTCTCTTTGAACACCTTTGCTGAGGGATTTGCTCTAGTACCTTAACTCCAGAGAACATAAAGGTGGATGCTCTAATGCCGGGCATCAAAGCGATTTGGTAGGTAGTGGGATGGTAGTAGAAATTACAAAAATAATAGCAACTCGTATTTTGTATCATTTGTGCCAGGCACTTTACTAGGTGCTTTAAATGCATTATCTCAATTTACAAAGGACGTGTTGGTATCATTCCCATTTTCCAGATAAGAAAACTGCAGCTCAGAGACACCCGGGCGCATTCCCCAGGTTACACAGTAAGGGATGGAAGCACAATTCAAACTCAAGCCCATGGGACTCTGTATCCTATGCCTTATATTTGGAAATGGCAAGTCCTTCCAGATTTGTTCCACTGTCCGTTACTGGGCTGGCTCTTAAGAAGTCAGCCTTGTTCCTTAACAAACAGGCTTCCATGGACCACCTGACCACCTCTTCTGCCTGGGAACATCACCCAAGTCCCCTAGCTGCCTCAGTTTACAGTACTGAGGTATAGGTACCTATCACTAGGTATAGGATCAGGAGTGAAGACCTGTATTAGAGCTTCTGTCATTGGAGTAAGACAAGAATGTGGTCAGAGGTGAAATTATTATTCAGGGAGCAGATCGAGGTTCAGAAGCAGAGCCTCCACGTGGCACTGCAGAAGCCCTAGAAACTTCTTACACTGTGCATGGAAACAGCCAGACAACCTCCCTCATAGTCCCGGAGGCAGCTCTGGACCACGCTCTTACTAGCGAGGTAATAGGACCATGAATAGTGAGGGGATGCATGGCTAATGTAAAAATATAAAGAAAAACCTTTTGAGGTGGTCTTTTCAGGCTCAAAGGGAACAAAAAGACCCTTGTAACCAGCTGGTGGAGAGATAAGCCAAAAAGCCCCTGGGACCTCATTACTCAAAGTGTTGTTGTGGACCAGCAGCCTGATATAACCTGAAAGCTTGTTAAAGATGCAGAATCTCAGGTCTTTCCCCGGACCTACTAAGTCAGAATTTGAATTTAACAAGATCCTGGGTGATTTGTGTATACCCCTAAGTTTAAGGAGACAATTTAAAGAGGAATTATTTTTATACAGATGGCCCTATTTTAAGCCAGCCTAATACAAGTGATCTCTCATTTTCTCAAAAGCTCTAGAATAGCCTGCAAGGCGCTATATGATCTGGCAAGTCCCCTACCTGCCACTACATGAGTTACACCTCTCTGACCTCATCTTCTCTCTCCTCTCTCCCACGTCTAGCTACAGCAGCCTTGCTGTTCTTAAACTCACTAGGTAAACTCCAGCCTCAGAGCCTTCGCACTGGCTTTTCCTTCTGCCTTAAATGCTCTTTCCTAATGTGGTCAGTGACCTTGGCCTGCTGCCTTCACACTTTGCTTAAATGTCACCTTCTCAATGACCATCCTATTTAGAATTGCCACCCACCCCATCCCTTTTACCCTTCTCTACTTTTTCTTTATTCCAACACACTACACCAATTATTTATTATGCTTCTTAACTCTCTCTTCTCTCTAGAATGTCAGCTCCATAAGGGAAGAGATTTTTGTTTTGTTCACTGATGTATCCTCGGTGCCTGCAACAGTGTCTGACATATCAAGAGCACTTAATAAACACTTGTTGAAAGAAAGAACCAATCAGAGCAGAGTTTTCAAAAATGGATTTGTCAATGATTGTCTGAAGTTCAGAATAGCTCCCCTTTACCCACAGAAGCAACGCTATGGATGCTGTATTCTCAGATCAACTCATGGAAACCTACTAAACTCATAATTTAGCCAAAAAATTGTATTTTGTTACAGAGCACCATTCGGGGACAGTCTGTAAGTAAAAATTTAGAGTGACAAATTTAAAAATTAAGTTGGGAGAACTAATATTTGACTAAAAGGGATTAATTAGTGCAAGGATTATCTTAAATTCTTATTGAAAGCCCTTTCATAATAATTTCTTCCCAAGGCCTTCTGTGATCACCCCAGACCACAATAAGCAGCCTTGTCCTTGATCTCACAGAGCACTTGTTAACTGTAGTATTCATTTGGCAGTGGGGCACACCCTGTTTTGTACCAGTTATTTTACAAAATTACTTTTAAAGCTGGATAATCACAGCCTGAAACTCTCCATAAATCTCAGAAAAAAATTTAAAAATCAGCTGATGCATTTGCCAACCCTCTGTAGACTTGACATTGATGGGTTGGCCCACTTCTTAGAACACTCACAGATCAACCCACCTCTGTTGTCAAGAGTCTTAATCCAGCATCAGCATCTGCGTCATGTAGCAGTTACCAATGGCTAAACCACTGCAGGATTAACACAGGGCTGGGCCATTGCAATGTGTTTATTATACAATCTGCCTTGAACCTTTTTTCATCATGTCAAAGAGATAAGCATCAGATGAAGGGAAATAAATGTGAGACCGACACCTTTTACAAAAATGCCCCTCTGCTCTAAGTCACCAGTTCCCCATGGCTTTTGTATTTAAAAGTTTGGTCTGTGCTGCTGAACTGGACTGTGTGTTTTCTTCTTGGGTATTAGTATTTAACTTTATGTGGAACTGTAGTTTGTGTTCCTAATTGGATAGTAAACTATGTAAGTGTGTCTTTTTACTTTTTACTTTTATCTCTCAGGGCACCTAGCATGGGGCCTTGCACATACCAGTAATTATAATGAAAGTTTACATTTATTTCATACTTTATGTAGTGCTATGCCTTAACTCATTTAATCTCTGCAATCACCCCATGGGGCAGGTGCAATTATTGTTCTCGTCTTGGAGAGGAGGTTACTGCCACACAGAATGGTTCAGGAACTTGCCCAAGGTCACACAGCTAATAAACATTTTTTGCCAAAGCGATCTGACTTCAGCACCATGCTCTTAATTAATAATACATGATGTAAAATTATGGCTTAAGAGATTAAAACTCTCTAGTGGGTAAAAATACCTTTTAATGTTAAAAAATGTATATTAAAAATATATATACACACATATGTAGATACATATACACATAATACATACATCAATTAGTTATGAGTCATTTATTTATGGGGTATACAATATACCTGGCATAGCAATACTCAACATAAATTTAGTTTCAGCAGCCCATGATGAGAACGAAGCATCTCTATTTGCACTGCATTTATCATAAGCATCCTGTTAATATTATGAAAGAAATGCAAGTTTACTGTCATGAACTCAGAGATCCAGGAGTGTTGTGAACTTCTTCCAATATCTGCAGGCTTAAGTTCATGGTAATATAAGCATTTAATTGATTATTTCTAATGTAATATTTCTTTATTAGCAAATATTTATTAGAAATTCGTGAAATATTTTTCAAACGTTTATGTGTATTATCTCTATATGTATGTATATGCATATGTGTTTGTGTGTATGTAATTCAAAGTATTAGAACAAAGAGTCTTCACTTTTGTTCTCTGCATATTGTGCTTTCTCCATTCCTTTTGATATGTTTTCTTTGAATCATAGAAATTTACAAGCTGGGAAAAAGACATTCGTCATCCAGCCTATTCCCCAGCCAAGGGAAAAACATTCCCCATCATTTCTCTTGTAGAGCTTTAGGATCCCAGACTTGACATTTTTAGCCACAGGACTTTTCTATTCTTCCCCAAGGAGATAGTTTAAGTCTATTAGATAGCAGTGAGTATTGCTTACTGTGTGGGATTTTGCCAACCAACCCTCCTAGGTCACTAAAGGGCATGGAAAAGAAGGCAGTGTCCTAAGAAATATTTTCATAGTCAAGGAGGGAGGGAGAGAAAAATCTGACTCTTATGATAAATTTCAAGACTATTTGAGCTTAACGTCTTGAGGAATTTGCCTAGCTTCTTCCCAGTTCCTCGCCAAAGAGCAAAATTTTATGGTAGACCACCTAAGTTATTTCAGTTCATATCCTGTATGTAGCTATAAAATATTTTAAAATATTTCCTGATGTATTCTTTCTTCTTGGCATTTCGTTTTTATCCTGCAACATCTTAACCATTAAAAAAGATCTTAGGCTAAGGCTTTTGTTCTAGAAAAGGGAAAAAAGACAAAGAACCCAGCAAGCAGAATTTCAGCAAGTCAGATTCTTCACTTTGAATTTCAAAATTGGCTCTTAAGAGGGTAAGACACGATAGCATGGAAAGAGAAAAATATATATTTGATATATATTTGAAGAGCTAAATGTGTGCGTGCACACACACACACACTGCCTCTACTCTCACTGTGTGTGAGAGTGTGTGTGTGTGTGTGTGTGTGTGTGTGTGTATTTAGCTCTCCAAAGATAAGTCCTGGAGCACTAACAGCATAGAGTTTATAACATTAACCATAGAAGAGGAAAAACGTGATGATATACAAGCCATTTCTCTGCTACACAAAGAGGAGATAAGAACCTTTTCTGGTTTGGAGTCAAGAAACTTGGAAAAGATCCAGAGAGTGAATAGTTGGTGTAGATCCTTGAGAAATGCTTCTCACAGTGACCACAGTGACCGCCACATGGGTCAATACCCTTGGAGCATCGGTAAAGACCACCTTCTCCGGACAAGACAGAGGTATAAGAATAGGGAGAATTAGTTCCCAGCTTGACAGTTGAAACTCAGATAAGAAAGGGCTTTTCTCAGAGGGCTCCACACCATCAAAGGGCAGCCAAGGCAGTATAAAAGTATGTACAGGGTAACAAAGTTCTGAAATGGCCTCTCTCATTCTCTATGCACCCCACTCCCAATCTTTCGCAATCCCAGAATGAAGTGAAAGGGCAGCCATATGTTCCTCAGGCTTGCTAAGAGAGGTCCAGAGGTTGGGTAAGAGCAGATGGAGTTCAACTGGGTCTTGCAAGGTAGGTACAGAAGTTGCAGAGTAAAAGGCTTGGTCATCAGATACCATGGGGATGTGCCGCATCAACAGACACAATAAAAGTAGAGGCAGATCCCAAAGATTAGGCAAGGCCAGCTAAGCTTCAGCAGAGGCCAGCAAAGACAGAAGATGAGATGCACCCCAGAAACCTTTTCACCAGTTATGAGATGGATAACCCTTGGCCCCTAAGAAGATGGAGAAAAGAAATGGGGAACACCCTAAATGAGTACATATTTGCCTCAAAGAAACTAGAATTTCAAGTAGTAAGTTACCAAGTTACCTGAATTGCCATGGTTAAATTCATCTGGATGTTATAAATTGTGATAACTATTAAAAATTATATTCACTAAAATAGTATTTTCTGGACCAGACCCAGTATCTAATGGATGTAGCCATATGACACTAAAGCTGAAGAAACACAAGAAACAAGTGACTTTAAAACTCCCTAGAAAATAAGTCATATTAATAATTTTAGAAAATAGCAAAAGGTATTGAAAGACTTCATAAAATATGATTGCAAAAAATCAAGAAATCCATGATACTCGAAATATGAGCATTTTTTACTACAGTTAAGAGTAACTTCAAAAGCAAAACTGAGTGCTCTCCAAGAAAGTCTTTCATTCATTGCTTATGAGTTAAATTTAGAAGCGTGGGTACACTCCATTTATTTCAGTTACTACTTTTAGTACATAATTTAGTAATTTATCATACACTTAAATTCTTCTCCAGTTGGGTTACATATGCAAGCCTTTTGCCTCCAACCAGACCAGAAGCTTCAGGTTGCAGAAACTGAACTTGCTTTATACGTAAGCTGCACAGTGCCTTCTCCCTGAATTAATCCAAAGCCATTCCTGCACCAAACAAACCTCATCAATTTCCAAACCAAAAACAAGTTGTTCTCAGTCAACACCACCACGTGTTTTCTAGCACAGAAAACAGCAGGGATGCAAGGTCTTTCTCTTCCCTACCATCTCTTTTTATGCCACTCAATAATGCTGATACCATATTTGTTTATATCTTTACTGTTATACATACATACAGACACACTCTTAATTTCCTTACCCCTCTTTTTTTCTCCAAATACAACACATCAATTATTAGTGTAGAAATATACTAAAGAAAAAAGTGAAGTTGTAAATTTTTCACTTGGAAGACTGAGGAGAAAAGATCCCAACAGGACCTGGATACACCACCAGATGTTGAGAAACAGCAAGATGGAAAACACAAACTGGAATCATATCCACCTCATGTACTCTAAAGTCCTGGATGGTTTTGAGAGTGATGAAGGCAAACTGCTTCAGAGAATGGCCAGGACCTGCATGGAGTTAGGGTCCTGGGCTAAGGTCGGGGAGTTAGATAACCTGGGACATCTCAGACACCAGCCAAGCAGCTTTGGTGGCAAGAGAAACCAATTAGAAGACCTTCCCCCAACTTTATCAAACAAGTCATCATTTCCATGGAGCTAGGAGTTTGTACCTAGGACATAAGAGAAATGAACAAAGATAAAATAAAGTTGAATTTAAAATGAATGGGCAAGCACTGTGTTCAATCATATGTGTAATCAATTAGTGTCCATACATATGGGGTTTCATTGTTCCAATTTATTTTACCTGGGCTAATTTAATTGAAGATACTCCTTGGCTTCTGGAATGCCCACTTTAGTTATTTATTCTGTATTTGTATAACACTTGGTAGCAATAAGACATTTTTAAAAGCACTTAAAAATGAATATTCAAGAAGAAGGACAAAGGAAAATTAAGGGCTGGGAAATCCAGAAAAGAACAAAGCAAAGTACTCAAATGCATTCAAATCTATTGTGTTTGATATACTTGCTAAAAGCAGGCCACAGATTGGACTCTGACCTTTTATCCAGCAGTGCAAAGACAGAAATCAGATGTGGTATAACATTTATAATGTTTGTAATATTAAGAAAGAAAGGAAAAGACAGATTCTCAGGGAAAACACATTTATTTACAATACTTAACCCAGAGAGGAATGTCAAGATTGAAAGTCCCAGTAGAATCCCGACACTGCATCCAGCACTGTGGGCCCGTCCTGTGGCACTTGCCTTAGGCTGGTGAGCAGGACAGAGAGCCACTTCATAAAAGCAGTTCCATGGTGGTTTAGGTCCAAAACTAAAATGACTCAATCCAAGGAAACAGTTTGTATAATTTAGAGGAGACAGAGGACATATATCTCAAAGTCAGCCTCTGCAAACACTGCCTTCTTCGATTGACATTATTCTCCCTGACAAGTGCCTGGAGCCTGGGTATTGTCTGTGGTAGACAACATCACATGAGGAATGAACTGTGCTGAATTTCATTCTGTTTCCTGCACCAAATGGGTACAGAGTTTTCCTGAGAGCCATGCCGTCCGTTGCTTTTACAAATGTTTTCCCACTTCAAATCCTCCCCACCTCACATTCAGACTAAGCTAGTTCTCAGTGGAGTAGAACGTTTTTCCTCTCAGAGTGACTCTGTGCCTTGGTTTCTCCATAATGTCAGAGGTGGTGGTTCAGGTCAGGGTTCAGGTACAGGGTCATGCAGGTGGTGGAATAAATAAAGTGACCCCCCAGTGCAGCCCTCAGGAAGTCACAGGGGGTGAGAAGGAGTGCGGGTTATGCCTCTTCTCAGGCTGACGGTTGCCACTCAACTCCAACTGATTGTTGCCATGAAGAACTCTGCATTTTTATGTGAAATTTCTTACTTTTTAAAATCCCAAGAGAGCCAAATGAAACAATTCTGCTTGTGGGCTCCATGGTGCAACGCCTGTTCCATTCTCACATTCTTTAAAAACTAAGTTTTTCAGTGAAAGCATGAACAAATGTCCGGAAATTATTTGAATTCCCCTAAAGAACAGAGATTTTTGTTCCTGTCACTCCAGAGAAGCTTTTGAAAATAAATAGCGGTAATATGATTCAAGGTAGGACTCCGCCTTGTGTTGTTAAAGCAAGGAAGGAATTGATGGCAACTGGAAGACAGCTTTTACAAGTAAGGGATATTTTTGTCAAGCAAGATTTTTATTCGTTTTCATTTTAAACATCAAAGATGATGATTGTGTGGGGTTTTTTAGTTTTATTTTTTCCTTTTTTTTTGGGGGGGGATGAAATTTTGCTCTGTTGCCCAGGCTGGAGTGCAGTGGCATGATGTCAGTTCACTGCAACCTCTGCCTCCCAGGCTCAAGTGATTCTCCTGCCTCAGCCTCCCAAGTAGCTGGGATTACAGGCGCCCCCCCGCCCCCCAACCATGCCCTGCTAATTTTTTTTGTGTGTGTTTTCAGTAGAGATAGAGTTTCACTATGTTGGCCAGGCTGGTCTTGAACTCCTGACCTCAAGTGATCCACCTGCCTTGGCCTCTCAGAGTGCTGGGATTACAGACGTGAACCACCGTGTCTGGCCTTATTTTTTACTTTTATAGAGACAGAGTCTTGCTTTATTGCCCAGGCTGGTCTCTGACTCCCAGGTTCAAGCAATCCTCCTGCCTCATCCTCCCAAACTGCGGAGATTGCAGAAATGAGCCCATGCTTACCCGTGATCATTTTTAATTGGTTTTATTTTTTCATACATAGGGTTCTGTGCTACCTCTGTTTTCTTTTTCTTTCTTGCTTTTTTTTTTTTTTTTTTTTTTTTGAGATAGAGTCTCGCTGTTGCCCAGGCTGGAGTGTGATTGCGCGATCTTGGCTCACTGCGACCTCCGCTTCCCAAGTTCAAGCGATCTTTGTGTCTCAGCCTCCTGAGTAAGTGGGATTACATGCGCCCACCAACATGCCCAGCTAATTTTTTGTATTTTTTTGTAGAGAGAGGGTTTCACCATGTTGACCAGGCTAGTCTTAAACACCTGACCTCAGGTAATCCGCCTGCCTTGGCCTCCCAAAGTGCTGGGATTACAGGCGTGAGCCACCATGCCCAGCCTGTTTTCTTAAATATATAGTTTAGACTCCCCAAACATGTTCCTCTCCCTACAATACAAAGGCTTTTCAAGACCAGCTCAGACACGTTCATGCTGCTTGCGGCCCTCAGCAGTGGGATCTGCAGATCTTTACTGAGCAACTAACACACTCCTGACAGGAACGGCAGACTGAGTGACTAACTGTGCTTCTTTGGATGATTTTTTTCCCCCATCTTAATCAATACCTACATAACTGATCAGGTGAACCAGATGGCCCTTCCGCTTCACAGATTAAGACAATTAGGACACCAGACAGGTGTTCAAGCTGACATTTTTCATAACTAAGACAAGAAAAACCTAACACTTTATCTTCTCGGAAAAAGGCAAGCTCCAGCTGGTCTTGGGCATGAATCAGTACTAATTCATACGCTATCTAGCTAAAAATGGGTACAACCATATTTAGACAAAATACAATATAAAAGGGAATTATGAGTCAGTAAGTTTGTAAGAGCTCCCACCACAGAATCTGGATAGAAATATCATAGTAAAAACCTAATAGAATACTGAGAACATTGTGTGTACCAACATTTTACAGACACTCTAAGAGAAAGAAGCTGATTGTGGAAAGCAACTAGACTCCCTTCTCTAGGACCAAATCTCAGAGAGACAAAGAGCTCTGAGATGGGGGGAGCCTCACAGCTATGAGCTCTGAAATGACTGGGGGGAACAAAAAGACCTAGAAACACAAGGCAAGGTATAAGAAAAGATTAAAGATCTATTTCTGGAACCTAGACTTACAGAGGGTACTCCTCCCATGCCACATGCTATTTCAATAGGAGAGAATATGCAAAACAAGTCGCAGTTTGAACAGGGAATGGTTACTTTATTCAGAACCAAAAGAATATTTACCATTCTGTAGCTAAACATAGGACTTGTATTTCAAGAGGCCAGGGGATTTATGCTTCCCTCCCTGACATGTTCTCTTAACTCCAAGCCCCGGTGTTCCATTGCAAGAGTAGTAGAGGCACTCGGCTGTGGTGGAGGGACCCCGCTGTAGCAGGGATCATCCTAGAAATGACACTGAACACCAAGCAGGCTCCTGCAGAAGATTTATAAACATAAGAGCGACTCCGAAATACCTGGACACCCTACCCGCCACACAGAGGAGAACTGAAAAATAACAGAAGTGCCTCTGGGAAGGAGATAACAAATATTCCTCCTGTCTCTTGCCTTCCATCACTCATACCAATTAAAAAGTAAAACAAACGTAGCCAATGACAACAATCAATTCTCCCAGTTTATAATCAAAAGAGATTTCAGCAACCAAGAATGCTGCAAAAAAAATTATTACCATAGGCCCTGCATATTTCTATAGTAAATAAATTCATTCATCATCAAGAGAGTTTATATGATATTCTCTTGATGATGAAAGAATTCACTTATGAGAAGAGAATTCTGGAAAAAGTCATGTTAAGAATCCTGTAGGTGGAGAATAGCTAACGGATGCAGGGCTCAATACCTAGATAACTGTTGATCTGTGAAGCAAACCACCATGGCATACAAAGATTCCCTATGTAACAAACCTGCACATCTGGCACATGTACTCCTGAACTTAAAATAAAAGTTGGAAATTTTAAAAAATTAAAAATTAAAAAAAAAAGTCCTGCAGGCATAATTCAGTCTGGCCTTCTGGCCTTGATTTTACTATTCAATAGTAACTGGAAAATATCACGCATGACAAATCACCCCCAAAATTACACACAATTAACAAAGTAAAATGTCATTTTAAAATTAAGATAGAAAATTTGTTGATTTTTTGAGATGATATTTGCTGAATGGGATAGGTGAGATCATGTGGGATGGAGGAGGGGGTTGGCAGGAATGAGTGGCCACAGGTAGGGTGCTAATTTATCAGTCAGTATGCATGAGGATCTAAAGAAATCTAATCCAGGTTTTTATAATTTTTGAACTCAGAAAAACGCAGCTACCTGCTGACAAGAAGCAGCAATGCTGAAATAAGAGAAAAGGGAATTGGGGCCTGAATTTGTTTCCTGTTGCTGGTTTAACAAATCACTATAAAATTTGTGGCTTACAACAACATAAACTTATTATTTTACAGTTCTGGAGGTAAGAAGTCCAAAATGGTCACACTGGACTAAAATCAAGTTGTCGGCAGCTCTGTTCCTGATGGAGGCTCTAGAGGAGAATTTGTTCCCTTGGCTCCTCTCTCTTCTAGAGGCTGTCCGCCTTCCTTGGCTCTTCCAGCCAGCAGTTACTTCACTCCTACTTCTGCTTCCATCATCACAATTCCTTCTCTCACTCAGACCCTCCTGCCTCCCATTTTCACTAATAAGGACCCTCATGATAACACTGGGCCCACTCTTGTAACCCAGTATTATCTCCCCATCACAAGAAACTTAACTCACATCTGGAAAGTTCCTTTCTCTATATAAGGTAACACATTGACAGGTTTCTGGGGATTCAGACTTGGGGATGTTTGGAGGCCATTATTCTGCCTAATACAAGGCCATAAACTATTGAGTTTCATTTCTAACAGAGAAGTGTCAGAAGAAAATGAATGATCAATTGTCATGTTTTATAATTGTTCATCTCCCTCTCATACACACCCCAAACCTTTTTATTCCTGTGCCCTGTATCTATTTTATATTAGAAATGGCTAGAATTTGTTGGGTGTTTGTAAGTGTCAGCTACTGTGCTAGGCAACTTACTTGTATTTTCATATTTAACTGTCCCAACAATCCAATGAGGTAAGTGCCATCCTCATCCCCGTGTTGTGAATGAGAAAACTGAGGCTTACAGAAGGTTAAGTCGTTTGTCTGAAGTTATACAGCTGAAATTCAAACCTAGGTCTGTTTGAATTGAGCTAGGGCTCCTAACCAATAAGAAAAAAAAAAAACACACACACACACACAGAATATATTGAGGCTTACAACAAACAAAGATCTCTTCTTGCTCGTGCTCCATATTGGACACTATGCGTTCATCTGGGGCCTGCTGCAGCCTCCACATCATCATCATTCTGAGACCCTGGCTGAAGAGACAGCCCCTGGCTGGGAGATTGTCCTTCTCAGATGTTGTTCTTCATTAGCAGCGGGGAAAGACAGGGATGGGGTGGAACTTCTTGGAGGCTTTTAGGGTGTTAATTTGGAAGTGATGTGCCCCATTTCTGTTCACATCTCATTGGCCAAAACAAACTCAGTGACCAAGCCTGATATCCATGTAGCTGGGATGAATCTTTCTGTCACGATGCAGGGCAGCAAATATTTGGAAATGATAATACACTCTGCTATGACTCTTAGCTCTGTGCTCACTGAGATGAGAGGAAAAACAATAAACTATTATTATCACAGAGAGTCAAGATGACTTTGAACTTTCCTTAGTGGCACAGCACTCACCTCCAGGCCAGATGGACTCCTGGGTCTATGTAGAAGAGGCCACCTGTATAAAGGGAGATTCTGAGAACCTGAAATTTTCCTTCATCCAGATACCCAAAGTGTCTGACACTCCTCCAGTAGAGATAAAGTTGTGCTGCCTGAGGATAGCTATGTGCTACTAGGAGTTATGACGTGTTCTCCAAGGAGGCTTTCTCCCAGCTGGTAGGACTCTTGTTATGGAGCTCCCTCAAAGCAGCAGATGAGAAAGAGTAAGGGTATCCTAAGGTCCTCTTTAGTCTGAAGGCTTTGTAGAATTCTAATCCAGATGAAGAACACTCTTCTCTGAGGACAGTTCTTAGGACTCAAAGATTGGGAATGATGATTACATCTTATCCAGTGTTTCTGAAACTGTGCTTCAAAGAGCCCTTGTTGTGCTATAAAGGTGTCTCAGAAATAGCAAGAGAGATACACATAACCACTACACACCCTTATGCCCTGGAGACTTGACATACACAGAAGCTAGGGCAAGGATAAGAAATGGGGCTTTCAGTCCATCAGCAAACAAACGGATAAAGAAAATGTGGTATATGTACACAATGAAATATTATTCAGTCTTGGAAAAAGAGACCCTGCCATTTGCCACAACATGGATGGACTTGGAGGATATTATGCTTGCTAAGTGAAATTAGTCAGACATAGAAAAATAAATATTGCATGATTTTACATATTGTGGAATCTATTTTTCTAAAAGCTCTAAGACACAGAGAAAATGAAACAGTAGTTATCACAGGTGGGAGTGGGGAGAGGAAACGGGGTAATGTAGGTCAACGGATACAATATGGCAAACATGTAGGATGGACAAGTATACAGATCTGATGCACAACATGAGGACTGAAATTAATAAAATTGTATTGTATTAGGGATTTTTGTTAAATGAGTAGATTTTAGCTGCTCTTATTGCCAAAAAAGTAAATGTGAGAGGATAGACATTAATCTGCTTCACTATTGTAACCATTTTACTATCTACACGTATCTCATATCATCATGTTGCAAACCTCAAATATACACAATAAAATTTATTTTTTAAAAAACAAGAAATGGAGCTTTCAGGACTGAGACTTAAAGTAGATTAACAGAGAGAAGTATTCTTTTTGTTATAAAAATACAAGACTGTCTGCTAAGAGTGGCTCCATCTTGGGGTCTAGAAGATCTGTCTGTCAAGTAGATACCTGTGGTTCTAATGGCTCTGCGTGGCCCACCCATAGAAGATGGAGCTGAATGACCATCTGGCAGTGTATTAGTCTGTCCTCCCACTGCTAATAAAGACGCACCCCGGACTGGGTAATTTATAAAGAAAAAGCAGTTTAATGCACTCACAGTTCCATGTGGCTGGGGAGGTCTCACAGTCATGGCAGAAAGTGAAGGAGGAACAAAGGCTTATCTTACATGGCGGCAGGCAAGAGACCATGTGCAGGGGAACTGCCCTTTATAAAAACATCAGATCTCATGAGACTTATTCACTATCATGAGAACAGCATAGGGAAAAAATCACCCCCATGATACAATTACCTCCCACCAGGTCGCTCCCATGGCACATGGGGATTATGGGAGCTACAATTCAGGATGAGATTTGGGTGGGGACACAGCCAAACCATATCAGGCAGGAAGCAAAGAAGAGGGTGATCATAAAGGGCAGGGGGATGGCGGGGACGGGGAGGCAGGGTGGTGAAGGAAGCTCAAGGGCTGGTTCCAGGGGAGAAACAAGGAGGAGAGAGGGTCAAAAGGGGAGGTTTGTTCTCTGTGACTCCGAGAAGGGCTATGTGGGTGAGCTCCGTGCAGAAGGTTGCATGGAGGAAACCACACCTCTGATGCCCCTACCTCCTTTTGAATTCCTTGGGATGGACGTGTGAGCTGAAATGGCCACCAACTTTTTACTTCTTTCTGTCACAAAAGCATTGAGTGTACAAACATAAAAGGCTTCCACTTAAGATTTTTTTGAATGTTTAAAAACAAAAGCATGAAATGCCACAATTTAATCCAGTGTTCTTATCTCATGAAAAAGGAAATGGGAGCCCAGATTAAAAGACTAGTCTAAGGTCAGGAAAAAAACGGGTAGAAAGTTGAAGTCACAACCAAGACTTGGGGCTCCCAGTCCAGTGCTCCCTCCCCTACAGTCATATATCCCTCAGCTCCTGGGTTCCCGTTGTTGGTGCCCACAGCCTACTAAGTGAGGGGTGGAAACCCTTTGCTTTCCCTGGGTAACTTGTGGAGGCAGGATGAGTTATTTATTTGGATTCTGCAGCAGCACCACTTGGCTTTGAAAGCAACCAAACCCTCATCTCCCAGAGTTACTGGGCTCATCTGTACCCATAAGAGCCACAGCATAGGAGAATGTGACCTCCTGGCTTCACCCGGGTTCCCAGCGTCTCGTCACATCTGTTCTCTTGGCCTCCTCTTATGGACCTTTGAAAGGCCTCTCCTGCTTGCCAGGTTGGGGCAGCCTGTTAGCTGGCTACCAGTTGGATTTTTCACAAGTTTGCCACGTTGCAGTGACAGGATTGTATTGAGGCCCAGATGCCTCAGCATAAATAAATAACACATCTGGGATGTGGACAGGGTCCAACTGCATATTATAGAAGAAGCTGGGGTGGAAACAGAGCCAAAGGATACACATCTGGAAACAGTTAAGTTAGGAGTAAGCAGGGAGTAGGATGTAGTAGAAAAAGAGAGAAGAAAGGTTGGGGGAAAGATCAAACTAGGAATTACTGTTGTCTGGAAGGATCTGAATTAAAATTGCTAAGAAACAGAACCATAGTTTATATAACAGCTGAATTAAGAGCATTCCTATAAAAATGATAGTTTATAATAATTGACCTCAATGCAGAGAGGCTGAGCAGGACCAAGCAGCTGGAATCCTGGATGTCTGATTGCTTTGGATGTAGCTAGAAGGGATGGTTCCCTCCTAGCTATTTGAATCTATAAATGGCTTCGTGGTGAGCAGGGTAAAGGAGTTCAGCCCTGCGTGGATGAGAACCCTAGGCCTCCCTGCCCAGGATTACCCGGCACTTGGGAGGCTTAATGAGTTCCCAGGTTCCTGGGCAGCCTCCGCTTAATATGCCTGTTGTGAATATACAGAGCATTGAAGAGGAGGCCTGGGAGAAGGGGGACGTGCAGTGACACCACTTCCTCCCAGCCAGAGACCCAAGCAGATGATTCACCTAGATGAATCAGGAATGGCTGCAGAGGGAACTACTCACACCCATGCCCCCAGCCAGCAACTGAAAGCTACAGTGACATCACCACACAGAGGACAGAAGTCTAAGTAAAGGGAAAATTAGGACAAAAAGAAGAGAGAAAAAAATATCCTTTTCTCTCCCTCCCAATGGAATTCAAGTGTATGGATTACCTTCTTAATGGATGGCATGATTTAATCTCCTGGCATAAAAATATTCCAAATTAAGCCGTCATTAAGAGAAGCCAGAATGCGGGCTTTCCAAGCAAAACACAGAAGCACAGGGCATTTCTTCCAGCCCCCTTTCACTGAGTCTCCATTTTGTGACAGTTAATACAGGCTGGATCGTAAGAGAGGCTCCAACTGACTTGGGACTGAACTTTGATGGTGGTAAAATGTAAACTTGTCATTGTTTAAATAAAAGCAGATGACTCAACAAAATGGATCTACCACCATGGCAACTTTTACACTGAGATTCCAGGTTTTCTACATGTGCAGGGAATCTGAAAGGATAAATGACTTTCTTTGGGTCTTGGTTAGAAACAGTTTCCAATTGGCGATGATTGTACTTTAAAGAACCCTCAAAATGATCAAACCGTAACACTAGTCTCAAATACTAATCCTTAGTTTGTAGGTTCTCAGCATTCTAGCGGAGGGGAGAAACCAGTCAATCTTCCCAATGTCATATGCCTTGTGACTCTGAAATCTTTTAATAAAACATAATTAGGGAATATGATTAGAACTTGGTATGATTCAGTTTTAGATCTGTGCATAATTTTAAAAGCTTTGTTCGTTCAGGAAATATTTACTGAGTCTTCTAAGAGCCTGGCATTATGCTGGAAGCTGATGGGTACACTGCTAAATGAGACAGAGCCCCTGCTCTCAAGGAGCTTGTAATCTGGCCACCAGAGTTTCTGCAACCATCGTAACGGTGAAAACACAGCTGTTAATTCTGTTCAAGTTAATTTTCTGGAGCATCAGTGAATTCGAGGGCAAAAGAAGGCTGCATAGATCTGCAAATATTCCATCCTCAAAATAAAAATAGAACTATATTTAGAAAATCTTAATTTTGTGGCATTTCAAGAGCACAGAAACTACATAAAGAGAGATAAGCCAAAATTATTTCTGTAGCCTGGTTATTAATTTGCAGCTTAAAATCTGCCGCAGGAGACTCCAAACCAAAGTGATATTTTGTGGAAGAATTGGGGAGGTTGAAAATAATGGTTGAATATAATGTCTCCTAAAAGTATCTCCATATTCAAAATCCACACAATTCAAGAGCAATTCTGACCAAAGTGAGATAGTTTAGGTGCTGTTTACCAACTAAAATGGCATTGCCATGTGGCCAGAGCATAAACACCATTTATAATATATCCTGCCTGTCTGTTTTAAATTATGTGACTTGGGGCTCAATCGTTTGGTGAGTTTGGGGGTAAGCTGGATTTTTCTGTTTGTTCCTCCAGATCCATCTCTACTCTGCCCTGTATTCCCAGGAAGTCCATCTATATGGACTGCATCAACAGGTTCTTTAGCCTTCTGGCTTCCAGGCATGTTTCACCAATGGCTGGAACTTGCAAGAAATCAGGGAGATGGAGGAGAGAGGTCAGGCTATCTAAGCCCAGGGCTCCCTCTCTGCCAAGTCACTGTGGGTCAGTTGCATCTTCTCCCAAAGTCCCCAGCTTCTGTCAGGTGGCCCTCCTCACAACCACTCTCCCAGGGGCTCATTAATGACTCATTCCCTTTGTCCTTTCAGAACTGAAGGGGGTACAAGTACTATTCCGTGTAGTTTCCCTACATCCTCCTCACACCTTTATAAGCAGTCATTTTGTCCAATTAAAGTATGCCATCTATTTCCTGCTGGAGCCATGACAGATATAGGGGATTTCACATTATTTCAAGTTTTGTACCTAAAAGAAGGCTTTATTATCATTTTCATATTACAGGGCTTCAAATTTGCATAGTAAAATTTGCATGAAAAAGCATTAATTTCAACAGATCCCCATGCCCATCTCTATCAGTAACAGTAGAAAATTGTTTACAATAACCTGCCTTAGATTTTCCTTTCTGGCTTAAAATATTCTCATTTATGACTTTGGGCTTTCCTTTTCCACTTTACTTAATTTAGCTTAAATAGTAGATGTAAGGTTGTCCAATAACGATTCCTTCCACCCTGGCTTCATTCATTCCTTGGCAAAAGGACAGAGTTTACAGTGGACACATTAAGGCAATCATCCCTCTGCCTTTCTAGTCATTGGAAATCTATTCTCAGGCAACAGCAAGCTCTGAAATATTTAGAACAAGCATGTGACATCCCTCCTTCCACTGCAGCACAGGGTTTAATTTTTGTTTTGCTTGATTTCATTATTGCAGCCCTTCTTGCTGGGTCACTGATTCAGCAGTAGATGGTTTGGCTTCCACTACAGCTCAGCGAAGCCAAGGCACACCGTTTGGCCATGGGGCAAATAGGTGTCTGTTACCAAAAGCTGTGGTACGTCTGCAGATTTATGGGCACAGGCCATCATTTCAGCATTTCCCACCTCCATCTGGAACTCCCCATCCATCCCTTCATTCTTATTCATTGGATAAGGAATTTGCAAGGAAATGTATTCTGGAAGCATGGTGGGAACAGGCAGGCGGTAACTCCTTGAGATTCACGTCCAGGGAACATAGGTTTAAATGAAAAGGCAGGGATGGACAGTGACCCACCTTCGGATGGGCAGATGATCAGCGTACTGGCTGACAGCATTGACTTTAGAATCAAATCTGAATCTTCTGCCTTGTATTAGCTGTGTAACATGGGCCAGTTGCTTAACCTTCTTCTCTATTAATACCTACCTCAATGGCTGTTGTGGAAAGTAAATGAAGTAATAGCATAAAGCTCTTAGCACAGTGGGTGACACAGTAGGCCCTCAATAAATGGTATCTAGTCTCAAACAGTGAGTCTCTTGGTGGCTTCCCTCCCTCTTAATTCCTTAAGATTCAGCACACCCTCTACCTTCCATTGCATGGTTACAACACATAGGAACAGACAGAATTTTCCTTTTTTTTTTTTTTGAGATGGAGTCTCACTCTGTCGCCCAGGCTGGAGTGCAGTGGCGGGATCTCAGCTCACTGCAAGCTCCACCTCCCGGGTTTACGCCATTCTCCTGCCTCAGCCTCCTGAGTAGCTGGGACTACAGGCGCCCGCCACCTCGCCCGGCTAGTTTTTTGTATTTTTTTAGTAGAGACGGGGTTTCACCATGTTAGCCAGGATGGTCTTGATCTCCTGACCTCGTGATCCGCCCGCCTCGGCCTCCCAAAGTGCTGGGATTACAGGCAGAATTTTCCTTTTATTGCTATGTTTAGATTTGCTAATCACTTTTGGTTACATTTTCCTGTCTCATACAGACCTCAGTTCTACAAACCCACTATTATGAAAAAGGGCAGCATCAAAGGCACATAAGATTTTCCCCTTTTAATCTCCTTTTAAAGTCATTGTTTTTGGGGTGAAGGGTTAGGCTGAGCTGTACTTCTCTAATGCCTTTCTGAATCACGAAAGCCCAGAAAAACACCATTTAGCCCATAAAACGACCTAGCTGTTAACCCTTCCAATTTTCCTATCTGCTTACAACTCCTTTATTGGAATTGTTTTTGTTTTCTACTCCTTCCTTAAATCTATGAAATTCAAATTTAATTCCTCAGATGAATAGATATCACTGAAGAATTTTAAGCAAAGAGCATTTAGACTTAGATCCTCAAAAGATCATTCTGGGGGTGTGTAAAGAATAGGGAGGGAGGGTTTATCTATCTCAGTGCTGATGGAACATTAACATGCATCTAATCACTATAAAAATGCAAATCCTCGGCCGGGTGCGGTGGCTCAAGCCTGTAATCCCAGCACTTTGGGAGGCCGAGACGGGCAGATCACGAGGTCAGGAGATCGAGACCATCCTGACTATCACGGTGAAACCCCGTCTCTACTAAAAATACAAAAACTAGCCGGGCGAGGTGGCGGGCGCCTGTAGTCCCAGCTACTCAGGAGGCTGAGGCAGGAGAATGGCGTAAACCCAGGAGGCGGAGCTTGCAGTGAGCTGAGATCCGGCCACTGCACTCCAGTCTGGGCGACAGAGCGAGACTCCGCCTCAAAAAAAAAAAAAAAAAAATGCAAATCCTCATTTGCAGTAGGCTTGTGGGAGAGCCTGGAATTCTGCACTTCTAATCAATGCTGCTGGTCCATGGGGTGCACTTGCGTTCCAAGGAGCCAAACCATCGAGTAATACAAGCTCTGATAGTCCACGTTCTGATTTAGGACAGTTGCCCATCTCCTGCCCCATACAACTCCTAGTATAGCGTTCAATATAGTTAACATGTTTAATAATTGCTTTCTGACAATGCTGATGTCAACTGCTGACAATCAAAAAATGAAGAGAAATTAAATTATTGAAAACGTGCCCAGAAGATTTTAAATGCTTGGTTTTTGTTTGAGGGTAGAGAAAAACAACCCTAAGTTTATCTACCTTAGTTTAGGTTTTGCCACACAATTCAACAATTTCAGATGAATTTTTCAGTTCAATAAAATAATGGATCAATTAAAAATAAAAATCTGTCACTGTGGTTCTCTGGTAGCACTGACAGGTTAACCTAATGCCCCTTGTAGAGAAGGACTGAGTGTCCAAATGCCTAAAGTCCTTTTCTCAGTCAACTCTTCTTCCTCTCCCTGGTCTGATGTGGAAACAAAGTCACTGGGGCTGCATCACCTGTTCTCTGTCACTCACACTTCTCTAAGTCACTCAAATCACAAACGGTTTGCTTGTTCAGGCACAGAGTGACTGATCTACCTCAGGGACGCTCATTTTCCCAGATCAGAGGTTCTCAAAGTGAGGTCCTGCACCAGCAACATTAGCATTACCTGGGGACTTGGGAGAAATGCAAATTCTCAGCCTGAACTTCAGCCCTATTGGATCAGTGATTCCGGGATGGGCCCAGCACTCTGTGTTTTAACAAGCTCTCCTGCTGATCAAGTTAGAGAACTATTGCCCTCAACTTGGGTTTCCTGATGGAGGAACTTCAGCTGAGCAACCCTCCTGATAATTTTTCCCCACCATAAAGAGAAGATCTATGTCTAATTGCTGAGTGTGCAAGGAGAGATTAGACATTCTAACTTTGGCGCCTCCTGGGATCTCTGATTCTGATCTTCCTTTCCCCAGGGAGGATCCACTCTGCTTGGTTCCAGTCATAGTCTGCCCCAGCAGGGGAGGCCTGTGTCTGTCCAGCTGTGCCTGAGACAGGGTGCAGAAGTTTAATTCTAAGAAAAGTGTCAGGAGACCCACTGTGGATGATGTTCACTTCTCCAGGGAACATTATCCGTGATAAAGCTGATATGTGATCTCCATCTCTTTGTTTCCTGTGTGTTATTTCTCAAAGGATCCCAGATTTGGAAGGTGAAAAAGGATGCTCTTTATCGAACCTCTAAAACCCCAACGTATTGTTGTCTGAATAAAAAAACCCGGGAGAAATAATAACAGTTAACATGGTTTACTATGTGCCTATTTTCTAAGCCTTCTCCATGTAGTAATTCACTTGTGTCCCCATAATTCTCTGAGAAACACCCTGTTATTATCATGACCTTTTACAGATGAGGAAATTTTAGCAGGGAAAGATTTAAAAACTTGTCTGAGGTTTTGTAGTCTGGACCTGTTAGAACTGTGACTTAACCCCAGAGAGTCTGGTCCCAGGGTCTTCCCTGCTATATTGATGAGGATTGCTACTTTGGTTGACAGGAATTGCTGCTTGGGGAGAAAATAATTCACTTACTGAAGCCAAGAAGTCTTGATTCAAGACTGGAAGCTTTGGGGTTTTTGACTTAGTCCATTCAGGCTGCTGTAATGAGATACCATAAACTGGGTGGCTTATAAACAACAGAAATTTATTTCTCAGAGTTCTAGAAATGGGAAGTCCTAGATCAAGGTGCTGGCAGATTCAGTGTCTGGTGAGAGCTCGGTGTATTGTTCACAGATAGCCATCTTCTTGCTGTGTCTTTACATCATGAAGAATGAGAGAGCTCTCTGGGGCCTATTTTACAAGGGCACTAATCCCATTCATGATGGCTCCGCCTTCTAATACTGTCACCTTGGGATTAGGATTTCAACCAATGAATTTGGAGGGTCACAAACATTCAGACCATAGCAGCTTTGTAAGTGTTCAAGTAAAAAGAGAACATGCAAGTTTTTTAACTTGGAAGTTAACAGCAGCCTTTGCTGTAGCTAGGGGACTGCCTCATGTAGGTGTATTCACTTTCTATTGCTGCATAAAAAATTAACACAAACTTAGTGGCTTAAAACAGCAAACATTTATTATCTCACCCTTCCTGTGGTTCAGAAGTCCTGTCATAGCTATACTTGGTCCTTTGTTCAAGGCCTCACAGAACCACAATCAAAGCATTGGCCAGGGCTATAGTCTCATCAGAGGCTTAGAGTCGTCTTCCATGCTCACTTGGTTGCTGGCAATATTCAGTTCCTTGTGGGCATAGGACTGAGGCCCGTGCTCCTAGAGGCTGCCCCTTTCTATAGGCAGTACATAGCAGGGCTGTTTGCTTTTCCTAGACTGGCAGGAGACTCTTGTTTTTAAGCCTTTCACTTGATTAAGTCAAGCCCACCCAGGATCATCTCCTTTTCGCTTAGTTCAAAGTCAACTGAGCGAGAACCCAGTCACAGATATGACATGACATCTCATTCACAGGTCCCTTCCACACTTCGGGGGTGAGGATTATACAGCTCCTGTATACTAGGGGGCAGGAATTTGGGGGCCAGAATCTTAGAATTCTGCCTACCACAATAAATAATGACTGTGATGTCCTTTGAGGTTGTCCTTGATGTGACCTTGCGGGAGCACTTTATGCCTGAGCAGGCATGGCTGCAGCAAGAATTTGATTTTAGGGAAAATAGAAACTTTTGGACTTAAGTAATCCTAAAATCAGCAGAGCTACAGTATACAAGATATTTGGACACTAGGGTATGAAACAATTGCTTTCTGCTTGTGTTGTGTTTCTTAAACATTTCTAGATGCAAGGCCTTTAAACTATAAAGGCAGCTACGTTATTCCTGGATGCAGATCACAAAAGTTCATTTTATGCCAGTCATTCATAGACAATGCTAAGTCAGCTACACAGCACGCAGTTCTCCCTATGTTGTTTAGAACTGTGTTCAGGCACAAGCGGGGGAAAATGTGGAAATAGGTGGCAGATCCACAGACTCAAATCACCCACAAGCTTCAGTCTCCAATTCCTTCTGAACTTGCTAACTACATACACTCTGGCCCTCACTTTACATTCCAGGGTCCCTGACTTTGGTGACATTCCAAAAGGGTGATAGATTTCACCAACAAATGTATCAATAGGAATAGGGGCCATCAATTTATAGAGAATATTCCAACTCTTTGGGTTTAAATAAAGAAAAACAGACCAAAAAGAAAAAATACCCTCAAAAAGCTCAGTGAAATTAGTACAAACTCAAAAGCGAAGAGAACAATTTAGGCAGTCTGAGCCTGAACGAGTTTCTGAAAGCAGATCTGTTCGGAAATTCAGGGAGGAACTGGAATGATTGTCCAAATATGCTTCTGTCTCACTATCTAAACAAGGGCAGAGAGAAAATTAAAGACAAATAAAAGCAGATGGGCTGAGTAAGCCTGGGGAAGAGAAAAAATTTCCTTAGAAGAAAGATTGGACTTTTAAAGACAAGATAAATGGGTATAGAGGGGATAAAGAGGCACGCCCAGCTCTAACTGCTCATAAAGAGAAGATTAAGAAGAACAGCCACGAATCTAACACAGCCAGCTGCAACAACCCCTCCTCTGCCCTCACCCTCAAGGGATCTCCAGTTCTGGACCCCATGGGGAGGCATGCTCTTGCAGCTATAGGAAGAGAGTTCATCATGAGAGCAATTGCAGAAATCACACACGGAAGACTGCACTGCTCTGCCAGGTGATCACAGAAGTTTTAGACAGATTGAAGAGGGAAAGATCCAACTAAAATATTCAAAAGAATTACTGGGTGAGTTTCAAGGTAGAACTATTATTGTAAGTAAAAGTGAAGTATTGTCTCTGATCTAAAGGAAGATACCAAGAAATCCATGAAATTTGGACAAAGAAAACCCCAATGAAGATGAGACCTTCTGAAAGGAAGCAAAGCAGGAAGAAAACAGTTGCAGGCCTCAGCTTACATATTGGTCTGATGGGACTATACCTCCTAGGCTGGAGTATCCCATATATGGAAGTGAAGGTGGAAAAGTTGTGTTTGAACAGTGAATGCTGGGAAGATCCAGAAATCTTTGACTCCTTAGCTCTCAGCATGAAGAACCCCAAAGACAAAAATCTAGAGGGGTAAAAAAAGACAAACACAATCCTAAAATTTCAAAGTTATGGCCAGGGAATGGTGGCTTAAGCCTGTAATCTCAGCACTTTGGGAGGCCAAGGCAGGAGGATTACTTGAGCCTAGGAGTTTGAGACCAGCATGGGCAACACAGTGAGACCCTGTCTCTACAAGGAAAAAAAAAAAAAAATAGCTGGGTGTGGTGGTGCATGTCTGTAGTCCCAGCTAACTGGGAGGCTGAGGTGAGAGGATCGTTTGAGTCTGGGAGGTCAAGGTTATAATGAGCTGTGATTGCACCACTGCACTCCAGCCTGGGCTACAGAGCAAGAGTCTGTCTAAAAAAAGTAAAATAAAATAACATTTTAAAGATTTGGTTTGCTTTACAGGAGAAAAATAAGACCCTGAATTAGGCTTGGTGACTAGAGCTGCCACTGTTGTGAATTTCTTTCTTCCTTTTTTTTTGAGTCAGAGTTTTGCTCTTGTTGCCCAGGCTGGAGTACAGTGGCGCGATCTTGGCTCACCACAATCTCTGCCTCCTGGGTTCAAGCAATTCTCCTGCCTCAGCCTCCCGAGTAGCTGGGACTACAGGCGACCGCCACCTCGCCCGGCTAATTTTTTGTATTTTTTTAGTAGAGACGGGGTTTCACCGTGTTAGCCAGGATGGTCTCGATCTCCTGACCTCGTGATCCGCCCGTCTCGGCCTCCCAAAGTGCTGGGATTACAGGCTTGAGCCACCGCGCCCGGCCAAATCAAAAAATTTTAAATTACCTATGTGGTTCACATTTCCTTCCTTCCTTTCCTTTTTTTTTTTTTTTTTGGACATAGTTTTATTCTGTTGCCCAAGTTGGAGTGCAGTGGCACTATCTCAGCTCACTGCAACCTCCGCTTCCTGGGTTCAAGTGATACTCATGCCTCACTCTCCTAAGTAACTGGGATTATAGGTGTGTGCCACCATGCCGAGCTAATTTTTGTATTTTTGTTAGGGATAGGGTTTTGCCATGTTGGCTAGGCTGGTCTCGAACTCCTGACCTCAAGTGATCCACCCGTCTCAGCCTCCAAGTGCTGGGATTATAAGCGTGAGCCACCACACCCGGACGTTCACACTATATTTCTATTATAAGTCTGGTGCCCCAGGCTCCAGCCATCTCACTCCATCCTCCCCTACTCCTGGTGTGCTGAGGCACCCAAACCAACCTAACTTTCCTTCTTCTGTATGAGCATAAGAGTTTGGTGTTCTTAGTTGGAGAATTATTTAATAAATGAACCGTCACACCATGGTTGGCTATGCTTACTTTTGTCTCTTCACTTGTACTTTTGAACACCTACCATGTTTATGGATTGTACTTGCTGTCAAGGGGGCATACCGAGGAAGATAGGACAGCCCGTGCCATCCAGCAGCTAATAAGCTGGCAGGGTGTCCTCATTTAATTAGAGTAATCCAAAACACTGACATATCCTTCCATAAAGGAATGAATCAAACAGGAATTCTAGGCACCATGGAGGAATTAGGAAAACTGTTTGTATTATGGGTTATAACGAAAGTTTCATGGAGCCCTTCAATTCATACCACGTGTGTCTACATGCTTCCAGCCCACTGCATTGTCAAGCAGTTGCAGGCTTTTGGTTTTTTGGGGGTTTGGGTCCCTGACAAGAATTGCAGGGTATCTCTTTCTCTGGTGCAGACAGAGAAGAAAAGTAAGTGACTTGAGCCAAGTTAGAGAAATAAAACAAAATGTCAAAATATCTTCTATTCTGTCTCATCCATTTGAAGACACAGGTGTCTGGGAGCTGTGCCTTGATGGGTTCACCCTACAACATTTTCTTCCCATTTCTGCTCAGAGCAAAACCAATTAAACAAGAGCCCCACTCAGAGAGGAAATATGTTCTGAGAGAATGGTTATTTCGTCTCTTTTCTCCTTTCATTGAGGAAGGTAATCGCGCCAGTTCAAGAAGCCAAGGATAATTTAGTTCATAAATTGTATACTTTGACCTCATGGTTTTTAGCACAAATTAAAGATGAGATTTAGTTTCAATTCTCTTTCTTTTGAATTGGATTATTTTAAAAGAGGAATGTTTTCCCTGAAGTATTTAGTATTTGCAACCCAAACATTTTCTGCTCATGGCTGTCTACAGGGCTGCCTTTTGGATATAAATGTTCCCAATAGATCACAGTTTGAGGCTTAAAATGTCCATGTTTATCCCAAAATGTTTATTTCCTTTCTCCTTCTGCAGACACTGTAGTCAGTTTCTTTTCCAACCCTTTTTATCTCAAAGAAAACAAGCTTTATCATTTGAAAGTATATCTCATGCCATAAAACCAGGTCAATATTAAGAGAAGAGTGTAATCACATAGATCAGTATCAGACACCAAATGCAGGATTTAGAGTGGAGAAAGATGAGATTGTAATGACCACAGTAATTAATTGCAAAGAATGGAGAAAATAGAGCCTAAGCTTAACTGTGGAGATCTTATTTATTGGGACCTCAGTCCCTGTGCCCTGGGACTGAGATCCCTCCACGCAAGAGAAAGAAAGCACTCTACTCTGTCTACCTTCAGCTGCCATAGTTAAGTCTGAGTGCCAGGTTCTGGTTATAATCAATCACTGATTTATTTACCATGCTGTACAGACATTCCAGCCCTAAATGCACCCACATATCCTCAAGTCACCTGTTTTACAAGGTTCATGATCTTCTTTGTGCCTACATGCCTCCCCTCACACCAGCACCATGCTTATCTCTTTCCCTGATCATCCATGCCTGCCAACCTATATGTCCTCCCTTCTCCCTACTCAAGAAGAACTTCCTCCAAAACACCTTCTCTTTTTTACTTTCTCCTCCCTTTTGCTTCTAAAGTTTGAGTATTTCCAGAGGCAGGCTTCTCATCTCAGTCTCTGCAGTATATATCCAATCGCAAGAGCTCAACAGCATCTCTGGACCCTTCGTCTCTCCTAATGAGGCCCCTCTGCAGCACTTGGTTTCAATCCTACTTATCTAACTCTTCCTGGAAACCCTCGATTTGTCCCTCAGGATTCCTAAACAATATGTTCAAGTTGAATTTATCACCGTGGTGTCTCCCGACCTATCATATGCTTACCAGCAATGTCTCCCACTTTGAACCACTTCAACCTGCCCTTCCTTGTTAATTTTCTCTCTCAGTGAGAGAACTTCTATCCCCTAGATACCCAACCAGAAATCCTAGAGTTGGCTCTTCCACCTCCCTATGTCTTCCCCGCGATATTCAATAGGACTTCAAGTCCTGTGTATTCCGCCTCCCGAATATCTCCCAAAGCTGCATCCTCTGCAGCCCCTTCACCACCATCCTTATCTTTTCATATCGGGAATCTCCTACCTATATAGCTCTCTGTTTTTATCCCAGACCCCCTGATCTGTCCTCTCTATGGCCACCAGAGTCATGTCTAAAAAGTGCAAATCCAAGAGAAGCCTTCGATGACTACAGATTATTTTAGGATAAACTCTAAGCTTCTTCTAAGCACACAAGGTCCTGCATTTCTCTCAAGCCCCACCTCTTGCTATAACCACACTGAAGTACTTGTGGTTCCCAAAGGTGCTCCTCTCTCCAGGCTCGGTGGCTTTGTACCTGTCTTCCAGGAAGGTCCTTTATCCATATCTTTGTCTGGCTAAGTCTTATGTACTGTTCAAGCCTCAGCTCAGAACTTCCTTCAGGGAGACTTCTGTATCAGTTTGGATGTTTTCAGCTCAACTAACAAATATTCAACTAGATATTTAATAGTATAACGAAGAGGTTTATTATCTCCCCAGTAAGACGTCTGCAGCAGCATTTTCACAGCTGGTTAATTTAGCAGCTAGAGGATGTCTGAACTCTGGGCTGCCTTTTTTTGGTCTTGGCTTTCCCCGTATGGACTCAAAATACATGCCTTAACTCTAAACATCAGATCCACACAAAGCCATGCTCAAAACAAGAAACGAAGTGAGGAATTCCCCTTAGACACCTCTCCTTTTTATCAGAGAGAAAAACTTTCCCAGCAGACTTTGCGTCTGGTTCCCTTAAGATCTGGGTCTCCCATTTACCGTATTCAGACCACTAACAAAGGGAGAAGAGTTGTTGTGGCTTATCTGTGACTGCGGGAAGAAAGATATCTTCTTTGAGTACACTCTGCCTCATATAGAATAAAATTAGTGTTCTCTTGGCAAAGATAGAGGCAGAGACAGTGATTGGAGGGGGAGGCTACCAACAGTTTTTGCCATGGCTTCTTCACCCAGTGTCCCTTGCTCATGGCTCCCTTACCAGAGTGAGTTAGATGCTTTTCAAGTACTCTGTTATTGTGCTTTTCAAAGTATAGTTTAGTTATTGATTTACTTAGCTACTTCCTTACACTAACCTCCGCAAAGGTGGGGACTATTTTATACATCACAATTCCTTGGAAGACCTAAGGCTTGAGACCTAGCTAAGGCCTAAGGCCTAGTGCGTAACAGGTGCTCAATAAAAATCAATCCATAAAAAGCATTGATTGAATGATTGTATTGTTGAACTAATTAATTAGTAAATTGTCCAGGACACTTTCCACATAGTCTAGCATTGTAGTGCATTAATGCTAGTAATTTGACCCAGTTGATATATGGCCAGTTTGTGCTATTTGCTCCATGCAATTTCTATTGTCTTACTGCTTTTGTGACTCAGTCCTGTGATTTGTTACCCACCGCAGCAGCAAACCAAAGGACCATGTTCTTTTTTAAACAGAGTCAATGTTTTCTGGTCCTGCAAATGACTATCCTGGGGTTATTGAGACATTTTTTTTTTTCTCGTGGTCCATCAATGCTCTGCCAAGCCAGCCTGGATCAACATCATCTACCATCCTTCCATCTTTAGGGTAGAACTTCAATGACAGGGTTTCTTTTCCTGGGTCAAGTTGACCTGCAACTTCCATCTTCCTCATACTAACTCTCAGTTTGTAGAACTGCATAAGCTCTGCAAAGTGGTTACAAGCTTCTCATCCAGTCAGTGCCTTAACAAATATTTATTGAGGGAATTACTGAATGGATCATTTGACTGACTTGTATGTAATCTGCGAAAACAGGCATAAGCAGACAAGAGTTCTCATTTAAAAGGTATGTGCCTCAGCTAAAACACCTTTCAAAATAACCAAACCAGCAGCTTTTATCAATGTTGGCATTCTGTCCTCAAACTAATTATCTGCTTATATAACTGACCTTATTAAGGGCTGTTGCCCCCTTCTTAAGTTATCTTTGGACATCAAAATCAAATCCAAATATAATTTATGATCTTGCCAGTTTGAAAGACTGCCATTTCGATGTGACCAGAATTCCCTATTGAATTCAGAAATCCAATGCAAATCCTTGTTGGAAAAAGAGGAATGTAAATTTAATCAATAAATGAATAATAAATAAAACAGTTGATGATTAACTTAGTCATGAAAATAAAAATAGAAGTGTCAACTGAAGCACCCTCTGCTAATTTTCTATTACAAGATAAACATTAGCTGGTTAATTAAAAATTTGTTTTTGACATTTATACAGAAGATGCCTCCTTAGCAAACCAAAGCGCTCCAGAGTACTGTCATGGCAATATCCTGTGTGACAATGAGGACTATCCCATGGCAGAAATCACAGCCAGGGTCCTCGAGGATCCCCTCAGCACAGGAGAAACATCAAATAGAATGTTCTATTAGAAATTAAGGTCCGTGAAAACAAGGTAATAGAATCCTGCCCCAGACAGCCAGATACGAATGCCTCTTGGTGCAGCTCCCCCAAGCAGGACTTGTCAGAGGATCAGTGGAGATGGAAGTGGCAGCCTGGCCATCAGGATTGGCGAACCCTGGTGGCACAGAAGCACAGCTACAACTCAGCAATCAGGAAACGGGACTCATTTGGCCCAAGATGTAAACTAATCCACGAAACAAGGGAACAGAACTGCCAGCAAGCATTGCCCATCGCTACAAACCAAGGCCAATCTTGGCTCACCCAGTCATAAACTCCTAGAGGACAGAAACAGCTAGATGATGATATTATTTGTAAATAATAAGGCTTGAGCTGACTCTGAAATGCACGTTCATAAAACTGCTGAGTGAAGATGAGCTTTAGAACATAGTTAATCCAAATTCCTCTTCTAACTGAAGAAGAAATCAAGTTTTAAAGAGGGAAAGGGACATGGCCAATCTCATGTGGACCTCTCTGAGGGAGCTAAGACTGGACCCCTGGGCCCCTGACTCCTACCCAGGGCTCTTCCCACTTTATACCATAAAGTCCCTACCACATTGCCCTGCCTGCAGCTGGCTTTCAATACAACTTGATGAATAAATCATGTCAGTCTTCGTTATGTATGAGCATGGTCAGATCCCGGTTATGTGGGGCCTATAATTCAGGGGGAGGGCCTTCCTTAAGAAAAAGGATGTAGACTGAACGCAGTGGCTCATGCCTATAATCCCAGCACTCTGGGAGGTGAGGTGGGCGGATCACTTCAGGTCAGGAGTTCAAGACTGGCCTGGCCAACATGGTTAATCCCTGTCTCTACTACAAATACAAAAATTAGCCAGGCATGGTAACACCTATAGTTCCATCTACCTGGGAGGCTGAGGTTGGAGAATCACTTGAACCTGGGAGACAGAAGTTGCAGCGAGCCAAGATCATGCCACTGCACTGTAGCCTGGGTGGCAGAGCGAGACCCTGTCTCAAAATAAAGTATATAAATAAATAAAATAAAAGTAGGTAGAAAAGTGAATATTTATTTAGACTGTGAGAAGAAAGCATAACAAATTAGAAATATAACAAAGTTGACTATTAAGTATCACAAAATCCAGAAACATAATATATCTACTGAATAACTGCTGATATGCCTCTACAATGCTTCCTTCTTTCAGTTCTTGGCGTCATACTCTGATTTTCACTCTTCATATCAGAACAACTGTATAATCTTTTCTAGAGAGAAAACAGAGAGTTCAGTTTTCTAGCAAAAACAAAAAAGGTTATTTTGTTTTATTAATCGCACAGAAAAGTTACTTTCTACTTCACAATTTGTTGTCGATGATCTTACATAAATTTTTGGGGTGGTTATCAAATTTGGGGAAACTTGTATCTGGTTGCTTTTTTAATGAGCTGTAGGATTTCAGGGTATTTCTTGGTCAATTTTAAGTGTTTTTAGAATTCATGACACACAGCCGGGCGCGGTGGCTCAAGCCTGTAATCCCAGCACTTTGGGAAGCTGAGACGGGCAGATCACGAGGTCAGGAGATCGAGACCATCCTGGCTAACACAGTGAAACCCCGTCTCTACTAAAAAATACAAAAAACTAGCCGGGCGACGTGGCGGGCGCCTGTAGTCCCAGCTACTCGGGAGGCTGAGGCAGGAGAATGGCGTAAACCCGGGAGGCGGAGCTTGCAGTGAGCTGAGATCCAGCCACTGCACTCCAGCCTGGGCGACAGAGCGAGACTCCGTCTCAAAAAAAAAAGAATTCATGACACACATTCATCAGAGAAATTGTAATGTAAAAGTCCACTATATTATAATGTGCTACCTAATTTGTACAACAAATTACTCTTACGGTACACAATGATTCAAAGATGAGTGCGTGTAGGAGTTTTGTTCAGTAGAACATTTGTTTTTCAGGCTGTTTCTTGCATGCTGTTTCATCTGGAACCACCAGATTTCATCAAAACAAGATATATTAGATTCACAAAATTATAATGTGATATGCATGCAAAAACATGCAACTTTATATTTTGAATGGAGTCACTGCTTAAAGTACTGTCACAGGTTTGCATCCTACAGATACAAGAATTCAGATAAATTATATCTTATGAGACTCCCATTATAATAGGAAAAACTGTAAGATGTATGATCAGTGTACACACTACATTACTAAAGTTTATTTATTTATTTACTTATTGAAGAAACAGAGTCTTGCTGTGTCTCCCAGACTGGAGTGCAGTGGCACAATCATAGTTCACTGCAGCCTCAAATTTCTGGACTCAAGCAATCCTCCCATCTCGGCCTCCCAAGTAGCTGGGACTACAGGCATGCACCACCCTTGGTTGGCTAATTTTTAAAAATATATATTTTTTTGTAGAAATGGGGTCTCACTATGTTGCCCAGGCTGGTCTAACACCCCGGCCTCAAGCCATCCTCCCACCTTAGCCTCTCAAAGTGCTGGGATTACAGATGTGAGCCACAGTGCCTGGCCTAAAGTACATTTCTAACAGAGGAGAACTTCAATTTGACTAAGAGTTGATGAGCACCCAATTTTCTAATTATAATTTTACACATCTGGTGATTAAAAGAAATTTTCACAGGTTAGTGTGAATACACTCCAAACCTTGTTTCTCCCCCACTATTTTGGGACTGGGCACTGAAGGACACAAGCACGCTATGGTCATACTGTGGTATTGTCTCCAGCCTCGCACTGTTGTGTCACTTCAACCAGTGAGTCAGCACAGTGAGTGGGAGAAGGATTTCAGAAAGTCATCTGCACCAGGAGAGCCAGTAGTAATGGAACAATACATGCAAGTAACTGCAAACTATGTAAATACATCCCACTAAGTTAAATTGTCTCTCCAGCTTTACATTCCCTTGGCAGGATCCCAGAAAGTTCATGGTCATGATAGTCACCTGACCCAAGAGAAAAATAGTGCTCTGAATTGATCATCGTTAAAATACCACTTTGCAAATTTTACAAAAATGTATCATCAAGTGGACATACAGCTGGAAACCTGCCCATGTCCTTGGAATGGGCCTCCTCAGTGAGGGGCCCTGCAGCTTTTTCTTCATGAGGTTTGCGGTCATTCTGCTCCTATGTAATGGCCCTTCTATGACTCCTGAGCAAAGACAGGAAGACAATCAGCAGTATCATATTTAAATGTGAAGGACAAGGATTGAGCATACGGACTGCTGGAACATGTATTCCTTTTGGAGGGCTGCCATTACAAAGTACCATTAACTAACTGACTTAAGGCAACGACAATTGGTTGCCTCATAGCTCTGGAGGCTAGAATCTGAAATCAAGGTGCTGGCAGAGCCACGTTCTCTCTGAAGGCTCTAGGGAAGCATGCTTCCTTGCCTCTTCCACCTTCTGGTGGTTCCTAACAATCCCTGGCATTCCTTGTCTTGTACATGCAATTCCTTGTCTCCAGTTTCTGCCTCCATCGTTACATGGTCCTGTCTGAGTGAGTCTGTGTCCCTTCTCCTCTTCCCGTAAGGACACTAGTAATACTGGCTTGGGGGCCCACTCTAATCCAATATGACCTCATCTTAACTAATTACATCTACAAAAACTCTATTTTCAAATAAGGTGACATTCTGAGATATTGGAGTTAGGACTTCAACATATCTTTTTTGAGTGGCACAATTCATCTCATAACAGAAAGGAAACAATGTTGTCTTCATTATGCATTGGTCATCTGTATGATCCTAAGCAGCTCAAATTTGTCATTCAGCAAACATCAGTTAGCACTAAGTGTGTGCTGGGGATACTGAGAAGAGTATGATCAGGCAGCCACTCTTAGAGAGCTCCCAGACTGTGAGAGAGACAAGGAAACTAGCAATGCAATGCAGAGTGGTGGTTGCTAAACCGGAGGCATGTGTACACAGCGAGACAGGCCCACTAAGGACAGAGCCTGCACGCATGAGGGTTTGAGGGGCTCTGCAAAACGTGGTCTATTTGAACAGTCTTTAAGAATGACTAGATGTTCACCAAATAGACAATGGAAGGCAGAAAATTCCAGATGGGAGTAATAATGCATGAAAAGGCTTGGATTAATGGAAAATTATGCATTTGAGGAGATTTTGTGTTATTTTGTGTGGTTGGAAGCGACGTGGCATTTGACATGGCAGATTAGGCCAGAAAAATAGGGGGACTCAGGTGATGAAGAGCTTATAAACCATGATAAGAAGTCTGGTCGTTATCTAATAAGGGGGATGAGTACCAAAAGGAAAATAACTTGACCAGGTTTGCATTTCGGAAAGATTGCTGTAGCATCAGCGTGAAAGGTGGATGAGATGGAAAAGGAGAGCAAAACGGTCTCTCTCTTTCTGACACCCTCGTAGGGCTAGGCAGGTTCACACAGGTTGTCTTCTTTAACCTCTTCAACGACCCTTTCAGATACACTTGAAAGCTGTGAGAACTGGGGCACAGAGTAGGGGAAAATACCCACAGTTCATAATCAGCCAGCTATTGGCTACTCAGTGGATTAGCTCAAGGCATGGCCGTAGTCCATGGAAGACGCCATCGGAGCCTGACCTAAGGCAACAAGCAGCATGATAAGGAGGAGAGGATGGACGCAAAGAATGCTCAAACTAAATTCCCATCCACGGAGGTATGGAGGGCGAGAGAGATGGCCTCATTGGGCCTGTTTCTTCATCTGTCATGTGGGGAAAACAGGCCTCACTAATATTCCCACAGCCTCAGGCCAAGTGATGACCACTATGACAGAACACCTTGAGGAGATGAAACGCACAGGGTCGCCCGAGCATTGCCACGGAAAATAGCTTTGTTTTTGTCACTTTGGCCTCTTATTCTGGAGTCTTCACACCATAATAAAGCTAAAATCATCCCAGGGATCAGCCAGGGAAAAGGAAAATTTCAGGATTTCAGGGAGGGAGAATAAGGGCAGGAATTGATCTAGTGCCTCAGACACAAGAAAGTGTGTGGAGGACATGTGTGTGTGTGTGTGTTTGTGCGTGTGCGTGCGACAGAGAGAGAGACAGTGCGCGCGCGCGTGTGTGTTTATCCACATGTGAGCCAGGGTAGAGCCAAGGCTTCTTTTTTCTCTTGTTTTTTCTTGTGTTTTTATTTTTCCCTGCCTTTCTTTCTATTTCTTTTCTTGTCTTTTCCTTGTCTTCATTTTCTTTTCCATGCTTCTCTTTTCCTTTCTTGGATCTATTCCTTTCTGGGGTATCTCTAAAAGACCCGAACCCCTTGCAAAAAACAAACACAATTGTTCCATGAAATCTCTTATTTTGTTGACATATTGCTCTTCAAATTTATCCCACTACCTTAAAAATAACTACAATGCTTGCTTTAACTTTTGTAGTCTTATCTCTGCCACTTTAATGTCATTAAGCATATATAAGGGCAAGATGACAGAGGTGGTGTTTTTTTTTTGTTTTGTTTTGTTTTGTTGTTAAATTCTTCCCTACTTCTATTTCCCAGCTCTCTCTATATTTGGAGTTTAAGTGTAGTGGTGGTTGATTCTGAGTTCCTTGTTAAATCTAATCCAGTATAAATATTAACCTGCTTAATATTTAGACATTTATAGATTCACTCAGCTTATGTTTGGTACTTTATTTTTTGTTTGTTTTGTTTTCACAGAGACAGAGTCTCTCTCTGCCACCCACTTTGGAGTGCAGTGGTGTAATCGCAACTCACTGCAGCCTCGACCTCCTGGGCTCAAGCGATCCTCCCAACTCAGCCTCACAAGTAGCTGGGACTACAGGTGTGCCCACTCATGCTTGGCTAATTTTTAAATTTTTTGGTAGAGATGAAGTCTTGCTATGTTGCCCAGGCTGGTTTTGAACTCCTAGCTTCGAGCAATCCTCCCACCTCAGCTTCCCAAAGTGCTGGGATTAGAGGTGTGATCCCATGCCCCATGTTCGGTATTTTAAAGTAAAAACAAATGTGACTTGGAGGACTAAAGAAATTGTTAGCATAAATTTATCTTTATGAGATCATTTGTATTACTTGTGAGTATCTTCCCAGACACCAGAGTTTGAGCATGAAAAGTCAGGCTCCTCAGGCCTCATAAGGCAGAGAAGCCCTCAGGGAATGCAGTGGGTCTTCCCCTGATCCCACCTCCAGAAATGCCATGTAGGTGAATTGCTTAACATATATACTATATTAATTTTATATTCTCATAGGCACACCATTGCTTGCATCAGATTAACTCTATTAAAGGTTCATTAAATTGTGATAATAAACTAACTTCACAAATCCTCAGCCATTTATATTTGTTGCTTATCGATACATTTACTCACACATGTTAAGGATTGAGGAACTTTATGTTCCACCCTACCTTTTCATTCATGCATGCATCCATCAGTCGCTCTTCATTTTACAAATGTGTATTAAGAAACTACTATGTGCTATGCTAAGTTATGAGGATAAAACCATACCATAAAATGATTAAAAATGTAAATGTAGTGGCCGGGCGCGGTGGCTCAAGCCTGTAATCCCAGCACTTTGGGAGGCCGAGACGGGCAGATCACGATGTCAGGAGATCGAGCCCATACTGGCTAACACAGTGAAACCCCGTCTCTACTAAAAA
>NW_012116810.1:1579445-1581207 GCF_000951035.1 Colobus angolensis palliatus | reverse complement strand
AAAAGTAAATGTAGTGAGAAATTCATTGAGATGCTTATGCCCTATATAAAAGTGTTATGTATGACTGTGTTTTCTCTTTGATGTGCAAAGATTATCCCTACAGTCTGCCATCAGCAGGACTTGTATCTTAGCCGGTCATAGCATGGGGTGCCCTAAACCATCCCTTCCTTACCCCAGGCCCTTTGTGATCCTAGATATGTGCAATGGTTGTATTCTGAGGCTCCATTCACTCATACACTCCAGCCCTGGGTCTCCACATCCAGAGGTGCTGAAGATTCTCAACTCATTTAAAAGTTAGGGATATCTGCTTTTATCCTACAAAAAGTACCTAAACTACCTTTTCTTTAACCACAATGGCCAAATTGGTTGTGTGTGCTAAAACCATTGGTTCTCCAAATATAGTGCCTGCATTTAGCAATGAGAGTAAATTCCCCTTAGTTGCTACAAAGCCAAACAAGATTCAGAGAAGCCTGCCCACTGAGGTGGAGCTGATGCTGGGGCAGAGGGATGAGCTCTGGCTGCAAGTTCATTGCGGCAGGCAGACTCTCGGCATGTGAAGGACTAACCCCATACAACAGGGGTGCCAGCATGCTGCTGCATGACCAAAATACAGGGAAAGGGAGTTTAGAAACAGACAATACTCAGAAACACACAGGCAGGCAGCAAGGCCAAGCAAAGTGTGTCAGCAGACACAGAGACCGGGCTAAGCTGCTGTGGCAGGGGACAGGCATCAGATGAGTACAAAAGAAGCTCCCCTCAGGAAGACAGAAGAGGGCAATGATAGAGTTGACTCCAGAGGCAGACAGACGTAGGTGTGACTCCTGGTCCAGCTACTGTGTAACTATGGAAGAAACTGCTGGCAGATTTCTTCTTTTTTTTTTTTTAATTATACTTTAAGTTCCAGGGTACATGTGCACAACGTGCAGGTTTGTTACATAGGTACACATGTGCCATGTTGTTGGTTTGCTGCACCCATTAACTCCTCATTTACATTAAATATATCTCCTAATGCTATCCCTCCCCCCGCCCCACCCCATGACAGGCCTCCGTGTGTGACGTTTCCCACCCTGTGTCCAAGTGTTTTCATTGTTCAATTCCCACCTATGAGTGAGAAAATGTGGTGTTTGGTTTTCTATGCTTGTGATAGTTTGCTCAGAATGATGATTTCTAGCTTTGTCCATGTCCCTGCAAAGGACATGAACTCATCCTTTTTTATGGCTGCATAGTATGCCATGGTATATATGTGCCACATTTTCTTAACCCAGACTATCATTGATAGACATTTGGGTTGGTTCCAAGTTTTTGCTATTGTGAATAGTGCCTCAATAAACATATGTGTGCATGTGTCTTTATAGTAGTATGGTTTATAATCTTTTGTGTATATACTCAGTAATGGGATCGCTGGGTCAAACGGCATTTCTAGTTCTAGATCATTGAGGAATCGCCACACTGTCTTCCACAATGGTTGAACTAGTTTACACTCCCACCAACAGTGTAAAAGTGTTCCTATTTCTCCACATCCTCTCCAGCATCTGTTGTTTCCTGACTTTTTAACGATCACCATTCTAACTGGTGTGAGATGGTATCTCATTGTGGTTTTGATTTGCATTTATCTAATGACCACTGATGATGAGCATTTTTTCATGTGTCTGTTGGCTGCATAAATGTCATCTTTTGAGAAGTGTCTGTTCATATCCTTTGCCCACTTTTTGATGGTGTTTTTTTTTTGTAAATTTGTTTAAGTTCTTTGTAGATTCTAGAT
>NW_012116810.1:1555422-1579175 GCF_000951035.1 Colobus angolensis palliatus | reverse complement strand
TTAATTTTTGTATAAGGTGTAAGGAAGGGATCCAGTTTCAGCTTTCTACATATGGCTAGCCAGTTTTCCCAGCACCATTTATTACATAGGGAATCCTTTCCCTATGTCTTGTTTTTGTCAGGTTTGTCAAAGATCAGATGGTTGTAGATGTGTGGTGTTATTTCTGAGGCCTCTATTCTGCTCCATTTGTCTATATCTCTGTTTTGGTACCAGTACCATGCTGTTTTGGTTATTGTTGCCTTGTAGTATAGTTTGAAGTCAGGTAGTGTGACGCCTCCCCACTGGCAGTTTTCACACCTGAATCCTCTTCTTCATGAGCACACAACCCTTGCTGTTAGTTGTGGCTGTTAACTACACGTGGCTGCATTTTAGCCAATGCATTGTAAGTGGAAGCAATCAGGGCTGGTCCTCCACTCAATTCTCCATTCTGCTGCACCATTGGGTTGACCTTGGAGTTGAGAGGTAAAACTATAAGATAGATGGGGCTTGGCCTCTGAATAGTCACTGCTTGGAGGAAAGCCCTGGCCACTCAGAAACACTTGCTCTGGATTTCAGGTGAAAACTGAATGCATTTCTATTGTGTTGGAACTGAGATTTAGGGGGTTACTGTTACTGTAGCTACTATTACCTTAACTCATACAATAACTTAGACAAGTTACATAACCTGCTAAACCTCACCTGAAAATTGAGAGGAATATTAATCAAATGATTTCCTATCATTCTTCAGCAACCTGGGATTCTCTTTCCCAGATAGTTTCCTGTTCCATTACTTCACTTCATGCAGGCTCTCTTCTTACATTGCTGCTGTTTGAGAAAGGAATTCTTTGGCCATTCTCTCTAAAACACCACTCTTCTCTTGCAGCATCCACCATCATTTTTCTTCTAAATTTATCTCCCTCTCGATTTTATTGACATATAATTGGAATACAGTAAAATGCACATATTCAAACCGTGAATTTAATTAATTTTTCCATGTGTATATATCTTGCCCTGATTTAATTTTCTTCTTAACATTTATTACTACTTGATTTATTTGTTTGTTTGTTTATAACCTGTATTTTCCATTAGAATATGTTTCATTAGAATGTGAATACCGTACCTTTTGGGCAGCATGGGTGACTTTATGTGGGAGCTATAGTCCTAGACTGGCTCTCTTTATGGTTTTCCTACATCTAATTCATCCAAGAGCAAAAAAAGCCCAATAGGTTCTCTCCTGAATGCTAATCCTAGGCTGTTGGATACAGCTGCATGGAGCACAGAATTGAGGAGGATTCTAAGATTGCATTTATCCGGGCTTAGCAGAAATGAGAATGGTGATCCATTATTGATGCCTACCTTGAGTAGGAAAGTAGGAAGTGTCACAGGCATATTTGCAATTATTTTCCTAGAAACTACTGTGGGGCTGACCCTGCTGGTGGGGGTCAAATTTATCTCAGCTGTGGGAGGAAGTGAGCCACACAGGCTGGGAAAAGGCAGGACCTGACAGTAACATTTCTGAAATTCCATTTACCGCCTGAGCTGACTGTGATTACACAAAGGCTGACAGTTGCATGATTAAATACACTGAGATGATTAGTCTGAATGGGTCTGAATGGGCTTTGGGCTCCTGGCTTTTTCCTGATGATTTTCAATGGGTAATAACACGGTGATAACTTCCACATAGGAAGAGGACACAAGGGCACAAGAGGACTTCCACGCCCACCTTAGCCAGGCTTGTGTTTACCCTGACAATGGCTGTATCTCACTAAATTGGTACTTGTGCAAGTCCCCTTTTCATTCCAGCAGCATGATTTCTTTCTATGGGATGCCTTAAAGCAAAGTACCTAGAGCCTGATGAAGCCTCGTCTGACAGTAATCAAAGATAAAGGCTAAGTCCTCAAGGTATGAAGCTCGCCACATGTAATTCAGCCTTGTTCCAGCAAGCCATAAATCTGAGATGTCTCCTTTCATCACAAAGTGTCTCTTGCAAAATCATTTTGTTTGTCCAAGACCAAGCTTCAAGAGATCCACTTTACTGCAGCCAGATCTAAAGCCTGGATGCTGCCTAATATTTTGTAAAGCCTTGGAATTTGAAGAGTTCACAGGCTGAAACACAATGTACATTAAGTGCTTAACTTCTTCAGGTATCCCCTCAAAAGCCACTGAACCTCGCTGCTGTGTAAGTCTCTCCTTAGTAGAAAGTCAGGAACCCAGTGGTCTTTCCTACCAGTCTTCAGAGTCACTTGTAACTGTAAGGAACATGGCTGTGCTTTGGTCAAGGATAGGCCAAGGTAAACATCCAAAATGACTCAGCGAGTTTAGAGCGCAGGCGTATAACTCCACTTGTTATCACAGCCATGTAGCCATAACATGGGAAGTCTTATCATTTGGCTCTAAGCCACTATTGTCTGTAAAATATATAATTGCCCTGCTGGCAATGTACAGGTGTGCTCATGCCTAGAGAGAGAAAGAGTTAAGCTACTGACCCTGAAGGCAAAGGAGAGCTGACCATGCAGCTGTGCATGGGAGTGGCCAGCTCAAGCAGCAGAGACAGAGCAGACAATGTAAGAGAGCTGCTGACAAGAGAGCTGCTGAATGTAGCTGTATTTCAGCTACCTACGGCCCCCTCATCGAGTGTTCTTTCAGCTATGTGCCATTCATCCACTCACTCCTTTTGGACCTCAGCATGGGCTGGAACCTGAGCTTGAACCTAACAGCAACCTTTTAATGTATGCGGTGGCAATGGTTAGGGATCCTATCACCCATCATTGCCAGTATGACACCCACACTGAAGCTAGTGTATGTGTGTGTGTGTGTGTGTATTCATATCCATGTTCATTTTTAAGTCTTAATTCTTTCAGTACATTTTCATTATATTTTCCACCTAATTTTTGTATTTTTAAAATGTTTTACTAGGTACCTCTTATTTTTGAATGCCATTTTGATATTTTAATTCATCATTAAAATGATTGCTGGTATATAAAAATGTATTTTTTGCTGTTATTCTTGTTTTTATTGGTTGCTTATCCAACCATTTGCTAAACTTTCGTATTAATCTTTATAATTTGTCTGTAGATTCTTTTAGATTTCCTATGTAGACAATTTTATATTCTGTTACTAATAACTCTTAGGATCCTTCCTTTCCCATCTTCTTTCCTTACTGAACAGGTCAGGATCACATGAAATAGAAGTATATGAAGTAGAAGTAAAGATGATAAACACTTTAGTCTTATTCTGATATTTAAAAATTTTTTCAATAGTTCTCCTTTTGTTGTTGCTGTTGTTGAGACAGTCTCACGCTGTCACCCAGGCTGGGGTGTAGTGGCACGATCTTGGCTAACTGCAACCTCCCAGTCCCGGTTCAAGTAATTTTTGTGTCTCAGCCTCCTAAGTGGCTGGATTACAGGCATGTGCCACCACACCCAGCTAATTTTTTGTGTTTTTGGTAGAGACGGTGTTTCACCATGTTGGCCAGGCTGGTCTCAAACTCCTAACCTCAGGTGATCCACCACTTTGGCCTCCCAAAGTGCTGGGATTACAGGCATGAGCCACCACACCCAGCCAATAGCTCTCCATTGCTTATCACGTTTGCTGTTGGGGTACTCTAGCTTGATTTTTGAGGTTAATAAAGTTTCTTCCTATGTCTACTTGCTCAGTGTTTATATGGTGAATTTTAGCAATACATTTTTCTGTTACTTCTGAGATGACTTTGTAGTTTTCCCCTTTAATTTATTAATTGACTTCTAATGTTAAACTAATCTTATGTCTTTGGGATAAATCCAACTTATCCATGGGGTATTATTCTTTTCATGCATTGCTCAATTCAGCTTGCTGATATTTTGTGTAGAATGCTTGCCTCTATGTTCGTAAATGCCATTGAACTGTCATTTGTATTTTTTGTACTGTCTTTGTCAAGTTTTGGTATTAAGAGTATGCTAGACTCGTATATTCTACAAGAAATTTTATAAAATTGAGATTATTTGTTCATTGAATGTTTAATAGCATTTAACAGTAAAATTGTCTGGACCTGATTAGTTTTGATGGGAATACTTCATATTACTCATTGAATATCTTTATTGATTATAAAATTATTCATAGTTTCTATTTTTTTCTTGAATCAGTTTGTTGAGTTATATTTTCCTAGAAATTGTCAGTTTCATCTAAAGTTTTAAATTGATTGGCATTAAATTGTTCCAAAGACATTATTTCCACCCTAATAATTGTAGCATCTGTAATCATATCTTTACATTTATAATATTAATTTGTACCTCCTCTCTCTGTCATTAAGTTTTCAGTGTGTCAATTTTATTAGTCTTTTAAAAACACTTTGGCTTTGCTGATCTTTATTACATGTTCATTTTCTGCTTCTATCTTTGTTATTTAAGTCCTCCTACTTCCTTTGGGTTTATTTTACTATTCTTTTTCTAACTTCTTAAGAAGAATACCTAGTTCATTAATTTTCCACCATAATTCTCATCTGACTATTCCTTAGACTATAAATTTTTCCCCAAATATAGCTTCAGTGAAAACCTAAAACTTTTCATAGGTAATATTTTCAATTCTATTTCATTCTAAATAGGCTGTAATTCTCCTTGCTATTTCTCCTTTGGCCTTGGAATGTTTAGAATTATGTTTTCAGGTTTCTAAATAAATAAAAATTTTGTCATGTTTTCCTTTTTTCTTTTTAGCTTAATTAAACTTTGATCACAGAATATGACCTATACGATTAAAATCTTTTAAATGTGTTGAGCCTTGCCTTGTGGAGTCATATGTGGCTGATTTTCATAAATGTTTCTTGTGTGCCTCTGCAGCATGGGTTTCTTGAAACTGATTGCAGTATTCCACTTATGGAACTGATCTATGATTATATGAAACTTGTTAATTGTGTTATGCAAATTTTATCTATCCTTAGTGGTTATTTTCTTAGCCCGCTTGTCTTCTTACTGAGGACATATGTTAAAATCTCAGCTGGGCACAGTGGCTCACACCTCTAATCCCAGAACTTTGGGAGGCTGAGGCAGAAGATAGCTTAAGGCCAGGAGTTTGAGACCAACCTGGTATGCAAAAATGAAACCCCATCTCTACAAAAAGTTTTTAAAAATTAAAAAAATCCTCTCACTGTGATGGTGGATTTGCCTCTTTTTCATTGAAGTTCTGTAAATTTTTACTTTATTTTGAGGCAGCATTTTTCAGGTCCATATAAACTTTATTATTATATCTTTCTATTGACCTTAACCATCTTAAAATAAAGATATTCCTCCACTAGAAATATTTTTCCTTTATGGTTTATTTTGATATTAATAAAGTGAAACCAGTTATCTTTTAGTTAGCATTTGCTCATTGTTCCTTTTACCTAAGCAGTAAATGAATAAACTACATTTTGTTTCCTATTTAAAATGGCCATATTTGCCTTTTCATTGGAATGTTTAGTTCATTCTAATGGATTATAACTACCGATATATTTGGATTTATTTCTAGTCATTTTAAATCTATCTACCATATGTCTTAACCTCTCTTTTATCTTTTCCATCTCTTTTTCTGTTTCTACATTCTGAATAATTTCTTCTCTTATCTTCCAGTTGACTAATTCTGTTTAGCAGTAACTAATAAATTGTTAAAAGAAATTCATATATTAATTCAATTGTAATACTTATCATTTTATGCAGTTCTGTTTTATTCTATTTCAGATTTGCTTGCCTGTTCTTTTTTTGTTATTGTTGTTTTAGTGACATCTTTTTTTAAATTTCTTTTTAATTAGTGGTTTTATTTTATTTTTTATTATACTTGAAGTTCTGGGATACATGTGCAGAACGTGCAGGTTTGTTACATAGTTACATACGTGCCATGGCGGTTTGCTGCACCCATCAACCTGTCATCTACATTAGGTATTTCTCCTAATGCTATTCCTCCCCTTGCTCCCCATCCCCTGACCGGCCCTGGTGTGTGATATTCCCCTCCCTGTGCCCATATGTTCTCATTGTTCAACTTCCACTTATGAGTGAGAACATGTGGCGTTTGGTTTTCTGTTCCTGTGTTAGTTTGCTGAGAATGATGGTTTCCAGCTTCATCCATGTCCCTGCAAAGGATATGAACTCATTCTTCTTTATGGCTACATAGTATAGTGTTCCATGGTGTATATGTGCCACATTTTCTTTATCCAGTCTATCACTGATGGGCATTTGGGTTGATTCCAAGTCTTTGCTACTGTGAATATGTGCATGTGTCTCTATAATAGTATGATTTATAATCCTTTGGGTATATACCCAGTAATGGGATTCCTGAGTTAAGTGGTATTTCTACTTTTAGATCCTTGAGAAATCGCCACACTGTCTTCCACAATGGTTGAACTAATTTACACTCCTACCAACAGTGTAAAAGAGTTCCTATTTCTCTACATTGTCTCCAGCATTGGTGCTTTCCTAACCTTTTAATGATTGTCGTTCTAACTGGTATGAGATGGTATCTTAATGTGGTTTTGATTTGCATTTCTCTAATGACCAGTGATGATGAGCTTTTTTTCATATGTCTGTTGGCCACTTGAATGTCTTCTTTTGAGAAGTGTCTGTTCATATCCTTTGCCCACTTTTTCATGGGGTGGTTTGTTTTTTTTATAGTAAATTTGTTTAAGTTCCTTGTAGATTCTGGATATTAACCCTTTGTCAGATGGATAGATTGCAAAAATTTTCTCCCATTCTGTAGGTTGCCTGTTTACTCTGATGATAGTTTCTTTTACTGTACAGAAGCTCTTTAGTTTAATTAAATCACATTTGTCAATGTTGGCTTTTGTTGCCATTGCTTTTGGTATTTTAGTCATAAAGTCTTGCCCACACCTATGTCCTGAATGGTATTGCCTAGGTTTTCTTCTAGGGTTTTTATGGTTTTAGGTCTTACATTTAAATCTTTAATCTTTCTTGAGTTAATTTTTGTATAAGGTGTAAGGAAGGAGTCCAGTTTCAGTTTTCTGCATATGGCTAGCCAGTTTTCCCAACACTATTTTTTAAATAGGGAATCCTTTCCCCATTGCTTATTTTTGTCAGGTTTGTCAAAGATCAGACAGTTGTAGATGTGTCATGTTATCTCTGAGGCCTCTGTTCTGTTCCATTGGTCTATGTATCTGTTTTGGGACCAGTACCATGCTGTTTTGGTTATTGTTGCCTTGTAGTATAGTTTGAAGTCAGGTAGCATGATGCTTCCAGCTTTGTTCTTTTTACTTAGGATTGTCTTGGCTATACAGGCTCTTTTTTGGTTCCAGATGAAATTTAAAGTAGTTTTTTTCCAATTCTGTGAAGAAAGTCAATGACAGCTTGATGGGGATAGCATTGAATCTATACGTTACTTTGGGCAGTATGGCCATTTTCACGATATTGATTCTTTCTATCCATGAGCATGGAATGTTTTTTCCATTTGTTTGTGTCCTCTCTTATTTCCTCGAGCAGTGGTTTGTAGTTCTCCTTGAAGAGGTCCTTCACATCCCTTGTAAATTGTATTCCTAGGTATTTTATTTTCTTTGTAGAAATTGTGAACGGAAGTTTACTCGTGATTAGGCTCTCTATTATTGGTGTATAGGAATGCTTGTGATTTTTGCACATTGATTTTGTATCCTGAGACTTTGCTGGAGTTGCTTATCAACTAAAGTAGTTTTGGGGCTGAGACGGTGGGGTTTTCTAAATATACAATCATGTCATCTGCAAACAGAGTTATTTTGACTTCCTCTCTTCCTGTTTGAACACCCTTTATTTCTTTCTCTTGCCTGATTGCCCTGGCCAGAACTTCTAATACTATGTTGAATAGGAGTGGTGAGAAAGGGCATCCTTGTCTGGTGCCAGTTTTCAAAGGGAATTCTTCCAGCTTTTGCCCATTCAATGTGATATTGGCTGTGGGTTTGTCATAAATAGCTCTTATTTTTTTGAGATATGTTCCATCAATACCTAGTTTATTGAGTGTTTTTAGCATGAAGGGGTGTTGAATTTTATTGGAGGCCTTTTCTGCATCTATTGAGATAATCAGGTGGTTTTTGTTGTTGGTTCTGTTTATGTGATGGATTATGTTTATTGACTTGTGTATGTTGAACCAGCCTTGAATCCCAGGGATGAAGCCAACTTGACCGTGGTCGATAAGCTTTTTAATATGCTGCCAGATTCAGTTTGCTAGTATTTTACTGAGGATTTTCTCATCAATGTTCACCAGGGATATTGGCCTGAAATTTTCCTCTTTTCATGGTGTCTCTGCCAGATTTTGCTATCAGGATGATCCTGGACTCATAAAATGAGTTAGGCAGGATCTCTTTTTCTATTGTTTGGAATAGTTTCAGAAAGAATGGTACCAGCTCCTCTTTGTACCTCTGGTAGAATTCGGCTGTGAATCCGTCTGGTCCTGGGCTTTTTTTCACTGGTAGGCTATTAATTACTGCCTCAATTTCAGAACTTGTTATTGGTCTATTCAGGGATTCAGCTTCTTCCTGGTTTAGTCTTGGGAGGGTGTATGTGTCCAGGAATTTATCAATTTCTTCTAGATTTCCTAGTTTATTTGCATAGAGGTGTTTATGGTATTATCTGATGGTAGTTTGTGTTTCTGTGGGATCAGTGGTGATCTCCCATTTATCATTTTGTATTGCATCTATTTGATTTTCTCTTTTCTTCTTTATTAGTCTGGCTAGCAGTCTATCTATTTTGTTAATCTTTTCAAAAAACCAGCTCCTGGATTCACTGATTTTTTTGAAGAGTTTTTCATGTCTCTATCTCCTTCAGTTGTGCTCTGATCTCAGTTATGTCTTGCCTTCTGCTAGCTTTTGAATGTGTTTGCTCTTGCTTCTCTAGTTCTTTTAATTTTGAAGTTAGGGTGTCGATTTTAGATCTTTCCTGCTTTCTCTTATCGGCATTCAGTGCTATAAATTTCCCTCTAAATGCTGCTATAGCTGTGTCCCAGAGATTCTGGCACGTTGTGTCTTTGTTGTCATTGGTTGAAAATAACTTATTTATTTCTGCCTTAATTTCGTTTTGTACCCAGTATTCAGGAGCAGGTTGTTCAGTTTTTATGTAGTTGTGCAGTTTTGAGTGAGTCTCTTAAGCCTGAGTTCTAACTTGATTGCACTGTGATCTGAGAGACTGTTATGATTTCTGTTCTTTTGCATTTGCTAGGGAGTGTTCTACTTCCAATTATGTGGTCAATTTTAGAATAAGTTCAAAGTGGTGCTAAGAGGAATGTATATTCTGTTGATTTGGGCAGGAGAGTTCTGTAGATGTCTATTAGGTCCTCTTGGTCCAGAGCTGAGTTCAATTTCTGAATATCCTTGTTAATTTTCTGTCTCATTGATCTGTCTAATATTGACAGTGGGGTGTTAAAGTCTCCCACTATTATTGTGCGGGAGTCTAAGTCTCTTTGTAATTCTCGGTCTGTATATATTTAGGATAGTTACTCTTCTTGTTGCATTGATCCCTTTACCATTATATAATGCTTTTCTTTGTCTTTTTTGATCTTTGTTGGTTTAAAGTCTGTTTATCAGAGACTAAGATTGCAACTCCTGCTTTTTTTGGCTTTCCATTTGCTTGGTAAATATTTCTCTATTGCTTTATTTTGACCCTATATGTGTCTTTGCATGTGAGATGGGTCTCTTGAATATAGCACACTGATGGGTCTTTACTCTATTCAATTTGCCAGTCTGGGTCTTTATATTGGGGTATTAGCCTGTTTACATTTAAGGTTAATATTGTTATATGTGAATTTGATCCTGTCATTATGATGCTTGTTGGTTATTTTGCCTATTAGTTGATGTGGTTTCTTCATAGTGTCAATGGTCTTTACATTTTGGTATGTTTTTGCAGTGGCTGGTACCAGTTTTTCCTTTCCATATTTAGTGCTTCCTTCAGGAGCTCTTATAAGGCAGGCCTGGTGGTCACAAAATCTCTCAGCATTTGCTTGTCTGTAAAGGATTTTATTTCTCCTTCACTTATGAAGCTTAGTTTGGCTGAATATGAAATTATGAGTTGAAAATTCTTTTCTTTAAGAATGTTGAATATTGGCCTCCACTCTCTCCTGGCTTGTAGGGTTTCTACAGAGAGATCCACTGTTAGTCTGCTGGACTTCCTTTTGTGGGTATCCGGGTCTTTCTCTCTGGCTGCCCTTAACATTTTTTCCTTCATTTCAACCTTAGTGAATCTGACAGTTATGTGTCTTAGGGTTACTCTTCTCGAGGAGTATCTTTGTGGTGTTCTCTGTATTCCCTGAATTTGAATGTCAGCCTATTTTGCTAGGTTGGGGAAGTTCTCCTGGAATATCCTGAAGTGTGTTTTCCAACTTGGTTCCATTCTCCCCATCACTTTCAGGTACACCAATCAAATGTAGGTTTGGTCTTTTCACATAGTCCCATATTTCTTGGAGGCTTTGTTCACTCCTTTTCATTCTTTTCTCTGTAATCTTTTCTTCACGTTTTGTTTCATTAAGTTGATCTTCAATCTCTGATATCCTTGCTTCCACTTGATCAATTCAGCTATTGATACTTGTGCATGCTTCATGAAGTTCTCATGCTGTGTTTTTCAGCTCCATCAGGTCTTCTCTAAACTGTTTATTCTAGTTAGCACTTTCTGTAACCTTTTATCAAGGTTCTTAGCTTCCTTGCATTGGGTTAGAACATGCTCCTTTAGCTCAGAGGAGTTTGGTATTACCCACATTCTGAAGTCTACTTCTGTCAATTTGTCAAACTCATTTTCTGTCCCGTTTTGTTTCCTTGCTGGCGAGGAGTTGTAATCCTTTGGAGGAGAAGAGGCATTCTGGTTTTTGGAATTTTCAGCCTTTTTGCGCTGGTTTTTCCTCATCTTCATGGATATATACACCTTTGATCTTTGATGTTGGTGATCTTGGGATGGGGTTTTTGCGTGGTCACTCTTTTTGTTGATGTTGTGCTATTGCTTTCTGACTGTTAGTTTTCCCTCTAACAGTCAGGCCCCTCTTCTGCAGGTCCACTGGAGTTTGCTGGAGGTCCACTCCACACCCTGTTTTCTGGGGTATCACCAGCAGAGGCTGCAGAACATCAAATATTGCTGCTTCCTCCTTCCTCTGGAAGCTTTGTCCCAGAGGGGCACCTGCCACATGCCAGCTGGAGCTCTCCTGTATGAGGTGTCTATCAACCCCTGCTGGGTGGCGTCTCCCCATTAGGAGGCTCAGGGGTCAGGGACCCACTTAAGGAGGCAGTCTATCCCTTAGGAGAGCTCAAGCGCTGTGCTGGGAGATCCGCTGCTCTCTTCAGAGTTGGCAGGCAGGAACGTTTAAGTCTGCTGAAGCTGCGCCCGGAGCCGCCCCTTCCCCCAGGTGTTCTGTCCCAGGGAGATGGGAGTTTTATCTATAAGCCCCTGACTGGAGCTGCTGCCTTTCTTTCAGAGATGCCCTGCCCAGGCAGAAAGAATCTAGAGAGGCAGTCTGGCTACAGTGGCTTTGTTGAGCAATAGTGGGCTCCACCTAGTCCAAACCTCCCAGTGACTTTCTTTACACTATGAGGGGAAAATCGCCTACTCAAGCCTCAGTAATGGTGGACATCCCTCCCCCCACCGAGCTCCAGTGTCCCAGGTCAACTTCAGACTGCTGTGCTCGCAGCAAGAATTTCAAGCCAGTGGATCTCAGCTTGTAGGGCTCCATGGGGGTGGGATCCACTGAGCAAGACCCCCCAGCTCCCTGGCTTCAGTCCCCTTTCCAGGGGAGTGAACAGTTCTGTCTCACAGGCTTTCTAGGTGCCACTGGGGTATGAAAAAACTCCTTCACCTAGCTGGGTGTCTGCCCAAATGGCCACCTGGTTTTGTGCTTGAACCCCAGGACCCTGGTGGTATAGGCTCCCGAAGGAATCTCCTGGTCTGCAGGCTGTGAAGACCATGGGAAAAGTGTAGTAACTGGGCTGGATAGCACCGTCCATCATGGCATAGTCCCTCTCACGGCTTCCCTTGGCTAGGGGAGGGAGTTCCCCTTCCCCTTGCACTTTCCGGGTGAGGTGACACCCCACCCTGCTTCTGCTGGCCCTCTGTGGGCTGTACCCACTGTCTAACCAGTACCAATGAGATGAATTATATGCCTCAGTTGGAAATGAAGAAATCATCTGCCTTCTGCATTGGTCTCACTGGCAGCTGCAGACTGGAACTCTTCCTGTTTGGCCATCTTGCCCGGGAAAAAAAACACTTGCCTATTCTTTATAGATTCATTCCACTGCTCATATTTTCAAGCTTGTCTCTTACTTTATTAAATATGTTAACTATAACGATCGAGAGTATTTGTAGGTCTGTTTCTGAAGTCTGTTCATTCTGCTGTTGCTTTGTATCCTTGTGATTTTTTAACTATGAGCTGCTCAGTTTGCTCGAAAATTTATCTCTGGAAATTGTTTAAGGGCCAGGGATGACGATGGGCTCCTCCAGAGATAATCTACAATGGCTTCTGCCATACTCATGGAGGCTTGTCATTATAAGTCTAACTTTAAATCACATTCATGGTTCAGTAATTTTTGAGCTGCTAATTCCATTTAATTTCAGACTTCAAATTAGCATGAGACCCATTGTATGGTTAAAAATTCTGAGAGAACTTTTTCCTCTGATTAGCACCAAGTTTTGAGACAATTAATTTCCTCTGCAGATAGGGGAGAGAGGAAGGATAAAACGAGTCCCTTAGGGTCACAGCTTTTTAAAGAGAGGGTCTATTATTAATTTCCCGCCTTGTACACACCATGGGTTTTCTCCTGTTCCCTGTTTTCTATGAGGCCATGGAAAAAAGAAGATTAAGTTTATCAGGATAAACAACTCTACACAAAACATCATAAGCCCAATTGTGGTTCTCAGTAAGTAAAACCAGGTCAACCTCTGCTTTTACAATTACCATGTTGTATATCTTAATGTCAAAAATTATCTGACCTACACTTTCAGTTTAGTGACTTGACTGAAATTCAAAGATGGTGTGTGTGTTTCAATAATACAGCCACTACTTCAGAGCTTCATAATGAAATATAAAGGAGAAGGCATTAATGAGAGTCAGGGGGTGGGAAAATACTGTGTGATACATACAGGCAACATTCTTGATAATACCATAGAAGAAAAAAAAGCTTAGATCTCAGATATCTCAAGTGCAGCCTCTTCATTTTACAAATAAGGAAACTATAGATCAGAGATGCAATGTCATATAACATATTACATAGCTAACAAATGTCAGAGCCATGGTAAGAAATCATCTAACCTCCAACTTAGTCTTTCTTCCTCATGAAACTGTGTTTTCTAAACTTGAGTGTGTAGGATAATAATTTCCCCATGAGTCACTCCTCAAAGATCAAATAAATTTAAGAAATTCTGCACACTGTAACTCCCTCTTAGAGATTTAGAAGCCATACAACATACCTAGGGCTCGGAGACATTATGAACTAAAGAATTCTGCATAACTATTACTTCCCAAAGTAAGTTAACCATAAAAATCTTTTTCTACACAATACTAGCTACTACTGTACAGGGCACTGGTGTTTCCCAAAGCAAATTAGGAAATGGTCCCTTGAAAAGTCATCTTGTCTACTTTCTAAGCAGCATGGCTCTGCAGTTATTACATCCCCAACAAAACGAAGGAAAAAAAACCCTCCTGCACATATTATTTTATTACATTTGAAGTTGGCATGCCTACAGGCATAGATCAAAATTTTGCCTCATCAGTTATTTGAACTTTCAATTGTGTAAATAGAAAATTTTAATCTTTTAAAAATGAATTAGAGAGGACTTCCACTTCCAACTATAATGAAGTACCTTTTATCAGACCACCTCTCCTACTAAAAACAATTCTAAGTGTTGAATAGATTATTAGAAACAGCTGCTTAAAGGTATCAGTAATCAGTTAAGGCAGTCAAAAGTTGCTGGGCCAAGACCCCAGGGAGGAGAGAAAGGCATTTCTGTGAGCCTGTCTTCTCTGCCAGATTGTAAATGAAGGAGAGCCAAGAAGCCAACCAAAAAGTAACTTATCAGAGCTTTTCGCAGTTTCATGGAGCTATAGAAACAAAACTTGAAGTTTTAGGTGACAAATAAGTCAGTACCTAAATTCCTAAGTACCTAAGACACTACAGAAAAGGAAACTACAGGTAAGAGGGCCCCCATATTCTGTCTGTGTGACTTTTCTCAAGGAAGAATTTGCTGATTCTCAAGTTGCACCATAAACAAAACAATAGCTAAGAGGTAAAAAGCTAAGCAGAACTCTTAGGATTCTCACAGTGCTAGGAAACAAAAGTAGAGGTTAGGGCCTCCCAGGAGAAGAGGTCCTAGTAGGCACAGAGGACTTTCCAATGAGAGTCCTGAAGGGCTACTATCTAGAAGATAAAAACTGGAAATAGATTAGCCTTTAAAAAGACTGAAATCCAGCTTGGAATGGTATGATTCGCAGCTGGATCAAGGTCATCTGTGTCTTCTCGAACTGCTACAAGAAAAGTTAACCCTCTCTGGAAAAAAAAAAAAAAAAAAGCCTTTACAATTTCTCATAGAGATATTCTGGCCTGGAATAAAAAGAAAATTTACAGATATGCCAAGAGAAAGGACTGTATGACTAAAAACCAAGGGGAAAATTGGATAATAGAAATAGACCCACAAATGCTACAGATCATCATCATCAGATACAGACTTTTAAATCACTATCTTTGATGTCTTCAACAAAATAGATGAAAATATGAACATTTCACTAGAGAACTGGAATCTATAAAAGCATGAAATGAGAATTATAGAACTAAAAAATGCAATTACTAAAAATAAAACCCCCATAGCGAATTTAACAGGAAACTAGATACAGCAAAATACACGATTAGTAAATAAATGATAGGTCCATAGAAACTGATAGGCCAGTCTGCAGAACAGCAAGGGGAAAGAATGGAAAAGTGCTGAACAAAGATAAGAAACATGGAATGTGGTAGTGGTAGAAGGTCTAACATACTGTAATTCACCTGCCAGAAGGAGAAGATAGAATAGGGTAAAAGCAACATTTGAAGAGCTACTGGCTGAGAACTACCTAAAATAAAGACATCAAACCACAAAATTTTAAAGTTCTACAAATTTTAAGTAGAATAAATACAAAGAAAGCCATACCTAACCACATCATAGAAAAACTGTGAAAAACAAAACCAAAAGGATATCTTAAACCCACTTAGGATAAAAGATGCATTACTTTCAAAGATAAGGTAATCTTAGCAGTTGACTACCAACAGAAATTATGGATGCAATGGTGTCTTTAAGTTGTTAAATGATAATAACTGCCAATATCCAGTGAAAATGTCCTTCAAAAATAAAAACAAAATAGGCTGAGTGCCATGGCTCATACCTGTAATTCCAGCACTTTGGGAGGCTGAGGTGGGTGGATAACTTGAGGTCAGGAGTTCAAGACTAGCCTGGCCAATGTGGTGAAACCCTGTCTCTACTAAAAATACAAAAAATTAGCGGGATGTGGTGGCACACACCTGTCATCCCTGCTATTGGGGAGGCTAAGACATAAGAATTGCTTGAACCCAGGAGGTGGAGGTTGCAGTGGGCTGAGATCACACCACTGCACTCTAGCCTGGGTGACAGAGTAACACTCTGTCTCAAAATAAAATAAAAGCAAAATAAAACATTTTCAGGCAGAAAAAGAGATAGAAATTGTCATCAGACCACCCTAAAGGAAATAATGAAGTGAATTCTTTAGGCAGAGAAAAATGATCCTAGATGGAACATGGAAATACAGGAAAGAATGAAGATCAATGGGAAGAATAACTTTATTGATACATCTAAATAAAAATTGACTGCAAAAAATAATGATAAAGATGCTTTGTTTTTAAATATATGTATAACAAAAATACATGACAAAAATAGCAAATTCAGAAAGCAATAAGAATAATTGAAGAATACTAACATTCTTGTATTATTTGCTAAATGGTTGCAATACTAATTTATAATGTGCTCTAATAATTCAAGGTTGTATATCATAGTCTATTGAATAATTTAATAGAACAGCAAAAAAAAAAGCTATGACTAACAACCTAATGGAGAATAAAATAATAATTTTAAAATTTGGTTAGGCCATAGGTAAATTTTAAAAAGGAAAAAAAGGGGAAACAAGAATGTATGAGAAGGCCAAGCACACAGGCTCATGTCTGTAATCCCAGCACTTTGGGAAGCAGAGGTGGGTGGATCACCTGAGGTCAGGAGTTTAAGACCAGCCTGGCCAACATGATGAAATCTTATCTCTACTAAAAATACAAAAATTAGCTGGGCTTGGTGGCACACATCTGTAGTCCCAGCTACTCAGGAGACTGAGGCTGGAGAATCCCTTGAGCCCAGGAGGCAGAGGTTGCAGTGAACCAAGATTGTGCCACTGAACTCCAGCCTGGGTGACAGAGCGAGACTCTGTCTAAAAAAAAGTAAATAAATAATAAGTAGAAAAAAAAGACAGAACAAATAATACAAATATAACAATAATTACATTGCTAATATATGAAATATATTTTAAAAACAAAGCCTGTTAGATTATATTGTAGATAACCAATTACATGCTGATGACATTAAATGAGGGACAAAGTTGATGTAGTTTTAGTAATGTCAAACAACATAAACTTTAAGGCAAGAAGATTATCAGAAATAGAGACATTTAATAATAATAAAAGCATCAATCCACTATAAAGACAAAACAATTTCAAATTTGTTTGCATCTAATAGCATAACCTTAAAACATATAAAACGAAACTTAAAAACCTAAGGGATAAATAGAAAAATTTATGATCACAGTTTGATCCATCTCTCTTAGTAATCGATAGAACAAACAGGCAATGAATTACTGAAGATGTGAAAGAGTTCAACAACACAAATAATGAATCTGATCTAAAGAGCATACACAGAATGCTCAGCCCAAAAAACTGAAAGATACACTTATTTTTCAAGAGCATATAGAACATTTACTTAAACTGACTATAAACTGGGCTGAAAGTAAAGTCATAATACATTTTCTAAAATAAAAAGTATATAAAATATATTTTCTGACTATATTAAAAGAAAGCCATAAATTCATAATAAAAATACAGTTAGACTATATACATTTAGAAATTTTAAAATATATTTCTAAATGACCCATGGGATCAGAAAGAAATATAAACAGACATTGGAAAATAACTTTAACTGATTAATAAGATTATAACATATCGAAACTTGTGAGATGCAGCCCAACATGTGATTACAGATAAATATATAGTCTTAAAATCATGTATTGGAAGGGAATTAAGCCTGAAATTTAATGATCTAAATATCCATCTCAGGAAAGTTTTAAAGGACATAAAGATCATGTCTTTCTCGGGGACATGGATGGAGCTAGAAGCCGTTATCCTTGGCACACTAACTCAGGAACAGAAAAGCAAACACCGTTTGTTCTCACTTATAAGTGCGAGCTGAGTGATAAGAACACATGGACACATGTTGGGAACAACACACACTGGGTCCTGTCCTGGGTGGTGGGGAGAGCATCAGGAAGAAAAGCTAATGCATGCTGGGCTTAATACCTAGGTGATGGGTTGATCTGTGCAGCAAATCATCACGGGACATGTTTACCTATGTAACAAGCCCTCACATCCTATACAAGTACACTGGAATTTAAAATAAAAGTTGAAGAAAAAAAAGAAATGGAAAAAAAGACATAAAGAGCAGAAAATTAAAGAAACAGAAAACAAATTCAGAGAAAACTTACAGAGACAAAGATAGATTCTTTAAATAGAACTTTATTAACTCTATAAACCCCTAGCAAGAATGAAGGAATAAAAGAGAGAAAACGCAAATTACCAATATCAGAAATGAAAATAGAGGCATCATTTCAGATCTAATAGACATTTGAAAGGTAATATATATATGTTACGAATAATTTTATGTCAATACAATTGAAAATTTAGGTGAAATGGGCAAAGTCCTTGAAAAACTTAATTTACCAAACTGACTCAAAAAGAAATAGACATATAACAATAGAAATATGAATAGCCCTATATTTATGAAAGAAATGGAATAATATAAAGCTTCCCACTTTAAAAAATAAGCTCATTTTAAAATGCAATCTGGATGGCTTCACCAATTTTTCTAAACATTTAAAAAACAATGTTAAATTTATACATATTCTCTCAGATAAATAAATAAAATAGTCTATATGTCCCCATTTGTATCATCAAGCCAGGATAAACTTGATACCCAAACCTCACAGAAAACAATTAACAACAAAATCCCTCTCACAAAATAAATACAATGTTAGCAAATCCAATTCAACAGTAGGTAAAACGTATCATACAACACAATCAAGTTGGACTTATTTCAGGAATGGAAGGTTGGTTTAACATTCCAAATCACTTTCTAATTTTAATCTCAATAGATACAGATAAAGTGTTTAATAAAAGTCAACATTCATTTACTATAAAAATTCAACACCAGGCACAGAAGTGAATTTCGTGATAAAGTAAATTTCCTGATTAAGTAAATTTATCTTGTGAAGGTGTATACAAAATGCCGACAGCCAGCACCATTATTGTTTTGGGTTATTAAGCTATTGGATGACTTTTAGGTTTGAAGCCCGTCCTTGTTTACTTTTCTTTGTTACTGGGGGCCAGGACTCTGCAAATCACATTTCCACTTTGCCAGCAGAATCCGTGTAAGAGGAAGCCTCCAAGGCTGGAGGAGGAAAAAGGTTTTCTCCCTCCTGTTTGCTTTCCATTTCTGTTTGGATCAATGCACCAGAAGTTCTTCATCCTGGCAGCAACAGTTGCTCCTAACAGTGGCTATTGGTGCCAGTTTGCAGTTTTTTCCTACTTTAGAATCTGTCTCGCCACGCCCCTTCAGGAATCCCAATTCCAACCCTGGAGTTGCTCCCTCCAAAGACCTAAGACCAGCCCTGGAGTTGCTCCCTCCTTCAAGATTGGAACCCCAGCTCCAAGGAACCCTCTTCAAGGTTCCCGAGCATCAGCACTGATCAGGCAGTGAATGAACTGCACCCAGCGGTCTATGATCTGAATCCATGGAGACCCTCATCTAAGCTTTTAAGTTTTATGACTATCAACCTGCTCTCTTTGTTTTCCCAGCACTGGACTAGTAGCTGTTTCCTATTGTGACAACCTCTGTGATACCTATTGTCCTCTCTGCCTCTTCTCTTCTCTGAAATGTGGTTAACAATTCTTTAAATTAAATTCTCTCTCTTAGAATAACTGGCATGGTTTCTGTATCTTAACTGATGCTGACTGATATAATGCTTAATGATAAAATGTTGAAATCTCCTCCCAGTGAAAAGGAGAATTAGCAAGGACACTGCTGACATCTCTTCTATGAAATCATGTTCTGAGAGACCCAGCCAGGATAGTAAGACCAGAAAAAAAAGTAAAAGGTAAAAAGATTGGGAAAGAAATAAAATTCTTATGACAGTGTGATCATATGCACACATTGTATACAAAAAGATGTACCTATAAATTATTAAACTAAATAACTGGACTTAGCAAGATTGCTAGATAAACATATACAGGGCAATACAGAAAAATAAACTGCATTTCCAAATGCTAGCAACAAATAATGACAAAATAAAAAAAGTTTTAAAGGTAACATTTATATCAAAATTATGCAATAGCTATAAATTTAACAAAAGATGAACAAAGAATTATTGACAGAAATTTCAAAAGACCTAAGCAAACAAAAGGACCGCATTCACTGGCCAAGAATACCACTTTATATTTCTGTGAGTAGAAAATAAATTTCAATTGTGCTAAGCTAGTGAAATCTAGGGATTTATTTGTTACATGTAGTGTTAGACTACGTACATCTATTAGAATCACAAATGTTTTCGCTAAAAATGCAATCCAATATGACATTATTTTCTCAGAGATCAATTATTTGTTTAGCCCCTCAAATGAGGCCTTTATTAGATTTCATTTTAAAGAGTTTTAATTAAAAATCAGTCTTTTTCTTCAGCTTTCACTCTACTCATTTCCACAAGCCAAGAGGCTTTCCTATTTGTTTGGTTTCAAGGATAAGTTGAGCCAAATTGGTCCCAAGCCCATTCTCATGACCAAGGGAAGAAACCCTGGGAGGAACACCACTTTCAACATCTTTCTTCCCTTAATCTCTTATACAGTTTTATTAAAGGGCAGAGTATCAGAGACAAATTTGCCTCCTTTGCCTACTGGTCCTTTAGAATATCTGCTCTAATCCTTAGCTTCCGGGCAGATGATCATGTGATCCTCTCCCACCCCACAGCCAGATGGTGTGTGACCCAAAACCAGTGACTTATGGGTTCACCAAACAAAAAAGGTCTTTCTTCTGGGACTGGAAGGTCATTCATACCCATTTTAAGCCACATTCATACCAATAAGAAAGCAAGGAAACCAGTCTACAAAGAGAAGCCAGAGAGTAGTGCTCCTGTCTGGAGGAAAGCAAGAGCATCCAAGCATTTGGAGAAAAAGAATGAGAGAGACCACCTAGCAGTTTTCTACCTCCCTTTGAGGCTTGGCTATACTTCCTGAACATGAATCCCATCAGACTTCCCTGTAAGCTTCCAATAAGCCCCTTTCCCCTTGAGCTTGTTTGAGTTTACTTTTGTCATTTGTAACAAAATAGACCCTGACTGAGGCAGAGAGTGTTATGACAGTACTTAGCCAGGAGTCTAAAGAAGACATGAATCCTGTCTTCTCTCAGTTATCCTTCTGTCAAAGTACAATTTTCAAAATATTAAAAACCTAAATTTTCATGTAGATAGATAAGTGAGCACATGTCAAAGTTTTATTCAACTCATTAATGAGAGAGGCCGTAGGATGACAAAGACGGTGCAAAAGAGAAGATGAGAAAATAGGACTTCTGTGGTCAGAGGGAAGAAAAGGATTCCAAAGTAAAATTGCAAAGTCAGACACAAAATTAGTTAATGTCCAAGACAGTAGTAAAGCCATAATATTTGCAGTTGTCTTCTCTACAGGACAGAAAATTAAAATTATCACCACCTTTCTACGATTATAAACAACCAAGCCCAAATCAATGTACAAACTATGTTATATTCCCCTGGAGAGTGAGAAGACCCTTAGGCAAGCTTCTCAAGATCAGTGCTTTTCAAACTGAAAATACAGACTCCTAGGCCCCGCCCCCAGAAATTCTGAATCAGTAGGTCTTGGGCAGGGCCTGGGAATTTGCATTTTAACAAGTTCTCAGGTGACATCATTAGTCAGCAAGCCACACTTGCAGTAACATGGCCTTAGATGACATTGAAAAGTCATACAGTAATCCTTTTGCTTTGTTTCCAGGTTTTGCGTAATTTTCTTAAGGTTCCCAGGGAAAATCTAAGCCTCCAGATGACAAAAAGCAAAATAAGGCTAAATAGCACTTCACTCTTGGCTGAAAATTTGAGTCCAAAACTGAGTGAAGAACTTAGATGAACAAATGAGGTCATAGGGAGGAGTCTGTTCCTATGTTGAACAAATGCATGTCCTTGACTATTTTCCCCAAAGCTCATATTTGAGATTCTCATGTTACTATTGCAGTGCAAGGAAAAATTGATTCAAGCTACACCACCAAGGAAAAGATACTAAAGAGAAAGGGAGACAGCAAATTCCTTCCAAAATCAAGAATGAAGCTGGCCTAGGCTGTCGTCCCAGAGGGACCTCGGTTTGGTGTCAAAGTAGAGAACAGCACTTCCACAGGGGAAGAGAAGAGGCAATAGGCCTTCTCCCAAAGGAGCAGTCTGAGCCTATTGTGGTTCCAAGGGATAAGGTCACCAGATAAATTTGAACTTCACATAACAATAAATAATTTTTTAGTGTAAGTATGTCTCAAATATTGCATGGGATATACTTATGCTAAAAAAATTACTCATTGTTTATCTGATACTCAAATGTAACTGGGCATCCTGTATGTTTCTTTGCTAAATCTGTCAACTCTAGCAAGAGAATATCTCAACAGGGCCACATCACGTGCACTGGCCTTGTAGCACAGGATACAAACTCAAATGCCCATGGGTGCCAGGAGGGTGGTATAATTGAATAAATTACATTGCAGCAAATCTGCGCCTGCCTGCTGCTCAAAAGGTGGCAGCCACCACACAGTTCCAGCCCATTTCCAGGAAAAGGGTTGCAGGCTCAGTGTTACTCAGTCTGATATTTCATGATATGCCAAAAATTTAGTTTTATGTAAAATCTTCCAATGTTTGGCTGTTGGGACATAATTCCATTTTTTAAAACATTGAGCAGAAATAAGAATCTCAACCCCCTATAGATTTCACTCAATTAGTTTTTTCTCAAATCTCACCAAAGCAGGTCAAAACTTCTCTTCCTGGGTATGTATCCTGGTCTTAAGACCTTGCCAAGGAGACAGAAAGAGAAAAAGAAAGGGCCAATTCATCCAAACTTCGCAAGAGGAGAAAAATAACCTTAAACTTCTCCCAGATACTAACCCCTCAGTTTTTCATTCTTGCCTTGCTTGGTTAGTCTTTTTTTAAAAAGGTTATTGGGCACATGGTGGTTAGCCCCCCCAGCTGTGCTGCTGGCCTTCATTGGTAGCCACTCCTGACATGAGGGTTTCAGTCACATCTTTCTTACATTCCCTACTTACACAACAGGGTTCTTGAGGAAGAAAATTATTTACATCTGTTTGTGTCCCTAGTACAGTGCTTTGCACAGAGTGGAAGATAATTGATAATGACGAATTCTTTTAGCTTTTGCATATCTGAAAACATCTTTATTTCACCATCATTATCTAAAAAATAATTTTCATTGGTATAGAATTCCAGGTGGACAGGCTGGGTTTTTTCAGTACTATACTTTAAATATGTTACCCAACTGTCTACTTACATGCATTGCTTGTGACAATTAATCTGTTGTCATTCTTATTTTTGTACAAAATATGTCTTTTTCTCTGGCTGCTTTTATAATTTTCTTTTTATCACTAGTTTTCAGAAGTTTGATAATAATGTCCTTTGGTGTCATTTATGCTACTTGTACTTGAGGTTTGTTGAGATTCTTGGATCCTTGGGTTTATAGTTTTCAACAAATTTGGGAATTTTTAAGTTATTATTTCTTAAATAATCTTTCTGTTCCCCTGTTCCTCCATCAGGAACTGCAATTACACATACATCCAGCCACCTAAAGTTGTCCCACAGCTCAGATGCAATATTCTTTTGTTTTTTACATTCTTTTTTCTTTGTGTGTTTCATTTTGGATATTCTCTATTGCTATGGCTTCAAGTTCACTAATCTTTTCTTCTGTGTTTTCTATTCAGGTGTTAATATCATTCAGGTATTAATATCATCTTGGATTCAGTTTTCATCTGACATGGAGAAGCATTGGATCTGAGTGGGACACATCCCCTCTAATGCACCCTGCCTTTTCCACTGCTCCAAACTTCACACAAACGTCAGAAAGATTCAAGACAATCTAGAAAATCTTAAGTACAAATACAAAAAGGAAAGTGTTTTCTTTCAAAGCTGTGAATTATATAATGTGAGTAAGCTCAATAAACATTTGTAGAAGTGGGAGTACGTGTTAGTTCATTCTTGCATTGCTATAAAGAAATACCTGAGACTGGGTAGTCTATAAGGAAGAGAAGTTTCTTTTGGCTCATGGGTTCTGCAGGCTGTGCAAGAAGCATGATATCAGTATCTGCTTCTGGGGAGGCCTCAGGAAGCTTATAATCATAGTGGAAGGTAAAGGGGGAAAAGATGGTGTCACATGGCAAGAGTTGGAGCAAGAGAGGGAGAAGGAGGAGGATCCAGGCTCCTTTTATTTATTTTATGTACACATATAATAAATATTATATATAAATATTTTT
>NW_012116810.1:1463524-1555277 GCF_000951035.1 Colobus angolensis palliatus | reverse complement strand
TCTCCTGCCTCAGCCTCCCAAGTAGCTGGGACTACAGGCACCTGCCACCACGCTTGGCTAATTTTTTGTATTTTTAGTAGAGACAGTGTTTCACCATGTTAGCCAGGATGGTCTCTATCTCCTTACCTCATCATCTGCCAGCCTCAGCCTCCCAAAGTGCTGGGATTACAGGCGTGAGCCACTGCGCCTGGCTAATTTTTGTATTTTTAATAGAGATGGGGTTTCACCAAGTTGGTCAAGCTGGTCTCAAATTCCTAACCTCAGGTGATCCACCCACCTTGGGCTCCCAAAGTGCTAGGATTATAGCCATGGGCCACCGTGCCTGGCCCAAGCTCCTTTTAAACCACCAGCTCTCACATGAACTCAGAGTGAGAACTCATTCATTACCAAGGGAATGGCACTAAGCCATTCATGAAGGATCTGCCCCCATGACCCAATCACCTCCTACCAGGCGCCACCTCAAAAATTGGGGATCACATTTCAACATGAGATTTGGCAGGGACAAAACTAAATCAGAGTGGAATGGGCAGAAGAGACCAACATTCCACCTCTTGTTTGGAGGACTCCTATTTGATTCCTTCTAGGAGGGTGGAAAACCTTCAAAATGAGATCTGCTATTCTGCTTTCACTCTGTGCTTCCTTTGTGAGAGGACAGGGACGGAACTGGAGTGGGGAGCTGGGAAAGAATGAAAGGGAAAACCCCTTCTAATCCGTCTTCTTGCTCTCAAGCTGCAGGGTCAGGTATACCTGGGATTGAATCCCTACTGTGCCCCATACCTGTTGTTTAACCTTAGCAAGTTGCTTTATCTCTCTAAGCCCCAGATCTTCATCTTCAAAATAGGAATAATATTGCTGGCCTCATGGTACTGTTGAGAAATAAATTAGGTCATGTTGAACAATGCAAGTAAAGCAATTAGCACAGTGACTGACATGGAGAAATTAGCATTCAACACAAGTTTGTTGTATGGTCATCACCCTCATTTTTGTTACTGTCATCACCAGGACCATGTGATTAAAGATGAAAATCTAAATGAACCACCAGCACAGACATAACTTTGGAGATTGGAATTACAGGCATTTTTATTTTCTAACTCTATTGAATATGAACATTCATTTGCTTTTCTAATCAGAAAACAAAAGATAAGTTATTTTTAAAAGTTGACTAGTGTCCTTTTAGGATTCCCTTTATCTTACACTGGTGAAAGCTCTCTTTCTATTTCTTGCCTTTCCCTGCCTAAAGAAGGAACAGTTAGGTAGTTTGCAAGCACCCACAGCTGCCCTTTAAAGGTAGCTGCACTTCCTAGGAATCTGAGAGCTGCAGAGAACAAAACACCTTTCTCCTGCCCTGATGCATTCCAGATTTGGCCACAGGCTCTCTAGACACCAGAAAGAAACAGAGGCTCCAGACTGGCTTGGTTACTGTGAAATGAAGTGCAAGAATACTTGACCCCAAGCGGGGCCAGCAGTAGGGTAAGGTGAGTCAGATGCCTAGGGTGCAGAATGGAAGGAGGTGCCGACGGTCCACTCAGGTGACCCTGAGAGTATTGCTTCCTTCCATTTTGCACCATAAGTACCTCACTCAATTTACCGTCATACTGGCCCTAATCCCAATCATGACCATGTCCAGGACGACAGCCAGGATCCCAATCAGCCTCCCACTCCACCTCCCCAGCCCCTGGAAGAGAAAGAGGGTTTATCGGACAGTTCTTTATGGCAGGGGTACTGCCTAGACACCCACTGGAAAAGCTACATCCAGAAATCTGGGGTTGCACACACTGGAGAGAGCAAGGCAGCTTCAGGCTCCAACCTAGTTGAGACAGTGTTGTCATGTCCTGTCCACCTCCTGGGGTCATGGTGCCGTCTGGCGCAGTCAGCCTATGTCCCATACTGTACAATGTGTGCCTTCTCTCTATCCACGGGGTTCTGCAGGAGAACCAAACCAAACAACTCCCTCAGCCAGAAGCTGAGCTCATCAGCAGTTAACTTCCCTCACAAGCGGCTGCTAGGCCCCCATCTGTGTTGGCCTTCTCTTTCCGTTTGTCTATAGGAATCCTCCCCTCTCTCAACTGCACCAAGATCTGTGATACTATTTCCTCCAGGGCATCACAGAACAACCCCCACCCCAGTTGCTGCCCCCTTCTACCTGCCAGAACAGCAGCCTCCTGTCAAGACCCCTCAGGTTTTCTGGCTTTTTTGGTTTGCATAGATCAGCATAATCCTTAGTGTTGAAACCAGTAGATAACTAATTTCTGCTAATGATTTTCTGCCTTGTCTCCTAGACTCCTTTCAGTAACTCCAACCACAATTTCAGCATTAAATGATTCAACACTTCCCTTGCTTCCTAAGGAATTCACTGCGTCGTTTATCTGTTTGGCCCACTGAAACCTCCCTTTGTCCTTAGCTACAGTTTCCCTCTCTTCTTCTCTGACAGTTACTGTTTCTGAGTCTCCTGGCCTCCTGGCCTCCAGCCCTGCCCATGTTGCTGCTCCACTTGCTCCTCTACCCTGGAGTCAAAAAAGACGGGCAATAATAAAAAGAAAATCTGATTCCTCTGTCTTTGGCATGCCTTGCAAATCCCTGTCAATAACTAGAAATGTAACAGGTGTTACTTTTAGTGAAGGTATTGTTGACCAATTCCACTTCCCCCAGCTGGGTTCCTTGAATGGCCCTTGATAAATGCGTGCAAGACCATGTTGTTCCTCTTGGGGACTTCTTTTCCTTACTCAGTCATGAATGACGAAACAGACCAGATGTGGCCCGGAGCTGCTCAGGTCCTAGGAAACAGTGGGAAGGATTCCCCCGACTACTTCCACTTTCACTGGGGCTTGCACTACAGAACGCAGACCTTTAGCCTGAGCTCACTCTGGCGTTTCATCTTGCTAGCCATGAAAACAACCGAACACAGTCCTGCCTCCCTTCCTTGAGCAATTGTCATGTGTTGGGCATCAGAATTATTGTCTGAAAAGTTATTTTTTTTCTCTTACACTCAGACCCCCAGAAACATGTAGCTGGGCTAACTGAAAGACAAAATCTTTATTGACAAAATTTATACAGGAGAATTAGCATGAGATACCATCACACATTCTTCTGACTCTTTAGCCAGTCTAAGTTCTTTCTTCCACTTAAATTTGTCCTTAAAGCAAAAGAAGGCCTGATGAGTCATGTAGAATCTGAGGGTATATTCAAAGCTTCCAATAATTACTTTCCACCCATCACATGATAGGTGACTGGTGACACAGATATTTAAACATGGCCTAAGTTGGTATCTGTCCAGAGGCTATCAAGGTTATTTGGTTCCATTAACTCCAAATCAAGATGGGCAGTTTCAAAATTGCTTTCCCTGGTAAAAAAGCTCTGTCTCCAGAAAAAAAAAAAAAAAAGGAAGAGGATGTTTGTGAGTGAAGAAATGTCCTCTGGGCAGGGAAATACAAACAGACCATGCTTATATGACACTGAATAATGGTTAGAATAAATGGTTCAGAGCAATGACTAAATAGTCAGAGCTGCCTGACGCAGCTGAACAAAGTAGGATTTTCACCATTAACTGTTCGATTACAATCCATTAAAAAGCTGACTTGGGGCCAGGCATGGTGGCTCACATCTGTAATCCCAGCACTTTGGGAGGCTGAGGTGGGCGGATCACCTGAGGTCAGGAGTTCAAGACCAGCCTGGCCAACATGGTAAAACCCTGTCTCTACTAAAAACACAAAAAAATTAGCCGAGTGTCGGAGTGGGCGCCTGTAATTCCAGCTACCTGGGAGGCTGAGGCAGGAGAGGAGCTTGAACTCAGGAGGTGGAGGTTGCAGTGAGCTGAGATCACGCCACTGCACTCCAGTCTGGATGACAAAGTGAGACTCTGTCTCAAAAGAAAAAAAAAAACTGACTTGTTTTGCCTCCTTGTTCCCTCGTCTTCTAAGTTCTGCTTTTTTGGCCCACTCTGGATGGTTCAACGCTCATCGTTCAACCAGTTTATCCCAAAAACATTCATTGCGCACCTATTCCATTCATAGCACTGTGCTGGGCCCAGGAGAAATACAAAGATGAAAAAGTTATTCTGTACTGTCAATCACATTAGAGTAACAATGGATATATACAAGTAAATAAAAAATTAAAAGTCAGAAGAGAAGGTTATCATGTTATGAAAGAGACATAAGAAAGAACAGAGGAGGCAATTTGCTCTGAGTAGATAATGTTTATTTTGATTTCAGTCATGTTAAATTTAGTTGTCTAATGGGGCATTATGATTTTCCAAGAAGAAGATAAAGGATGCCTTGTTTCCCAAACTCATGTTCATGGCACAGGGTGCCTTCATTTATGGCAAACTGGTGACCCTCTCACTGAACTCAATTTGGAAAATGCTGGAGAAAGGCATCTATTGTGCAGAGGAATATGTGTTTGGAAAGCGAGGTTGGGGTGTGATGGAAAGAGGCCTCAAAATTTCCTGCTCAGAGGAAACTGACTCAGCCTTCTTTGCTGCATTTGTGTTTCTCTGAGGCCAGAATGGTTGTCCAGTCAGTTTCACATGCTGGTATGTTTCACTTGAGGCGGAACTTGCTCCTCCGGATGAATCTAGCCTGAAGACATAGTGAGGGCCCCTCTCCAGAGCCTTTGCTTCCTCTAGTCACTCAGCATGTTTACCCCCGGTCAATGGGCACAAAACAAATGTTCAGAGCTAAAATTAAATGAACCAACAACACATTGTAAAGGCAAAACCAGAGTACCCCTATTTGCACATCTGTAAAATGATGTTTACCATTTGCAAACCCAAAACATGCTAATTACAAAGATGAATAAAAAGAAACACAAAGCATTGTACCCATTGAAAAGAGAATATGCTTCAGAAAATAAAAAGTAAAGTTTGTCAGAATATTGTTTTTTCTATGAAATGAGTTCATGAATTTTGTGTGTAATCATAACACATTTTGTAAATCAGAATTTATAAAATTCAAAACCTGCCTGATGAATAGCAGGCCACTTGAGAAGAATGACCATCTTGGGACCAGATTCCACCAATATTCCTAATGGCTAATAGTTCTTCTGTGTTTGCAATTTACAAAGTACTCTTGTGTCTGTGATCTCAAATAATGTTCACAGCAATACTGTTAGGAAGTTAGGACAACTCTTGCACCCATTTCACACATGAGAAAACTGAGGCTTGGGTAACATCTGCCCGAGAGAGTGAAATGAGCATCAGACTTGGCCCTGACACTCTCACCCCAGAGTGGTCCTTCCACCCCCCTGTGTTCTCTCCTGGGACAGGTGCCAGCTGCTTTAAGTGCCAGACATCCCAAAAGGACAAGGAGTTTCCTCACCCTCTTATTAATTCAAATACGTATTCATTCGTTTAACAAGCCCTCACTGAGTATTGGTAGGCACAGGAGATATCATGGTGGCAGAATGTAGGTACCCCCATCCTTCTCCAGTTCATAGTTAGCTGGAGAAGACACACAATGAAACAAGCAATAATAATGGAGTGTGGTTGTACTGTGACAGGGCAGTCACAGTAGTCACTGGCCTAAACTCAATGTACCCATTGTCTATAGCATTCAACTGTCCCTGGGCTTTGCAGCCTTTTATATATTAGTAATAACAGTCATGTCAAGGCTCAACCTCAGAAGGATCCACTTTCAGGCTCACTCAAGTGGGAGGCTGGCAGGATTCATTTCCTTGTGGCTGTTGGACTGGGGACTCAGTGCCATACCACTTAGTGGAGGCCATCCTCAGTCCCTTGTCATATGGGCCTCTCCTTAGGGCATCTCATCACATCAGAGTCACAGAGACAGAATGCAAACAAGGTAGTCTTTTACAAGCTGATCTCCAAAATGACAGAACATCACTTCTGCCATAGTCTATTAATTGGAATCACTAAGCCCAGTCCACATCCACACAGAAGGAGAGGGTCATGCAGGGAGCAAACATCAGGAGGTGGGATCACTGGAAGCCATCCTGCCACTCTTGCCAACAGCTAATTTGTAGTGTATTCAGAACCCAAATCCAAGTCTGTCTGACTTACAGTAGCTATGCCACGTCCACTAAATGACAGTCTCACAGGTCTCCAATATTTGAAGAGTCAATTGTATTACATTTCCAAGGCATTGTTACATGTGTGATTTGTTTCATTCAAGGTACACATGGGTAGATATCTTAATTCTCATTTTATAAAGGAAAAAAACTGAAACTCATGGAGTGTAAATGACTCATGGACTTCTGTAGGTCATGGTAATTTTTAGTGTTGAAGTTAAATGACTTTTTAGTTTTGGAACCTAAATGATATGCCCAAGTTCACACCAGATGGAGCCTGGATGCAGGTTTTCTGCCTCCAAATTCCAAGAAGTTCAACGCTGCAACTGTATCTTCCATTGACTTCCACCTATTTTCCACAAAGCCCTCCCATACAGCTCCTAACCCCCATCTGTCTGTAGGTAGCAGTGTCAGATCCTAAAGCCACCTAAAGCCCATCAGAGGGCACCTCGGGCTCCCACGACTTTCCAGTGTGACTGCAGCTCTGAAGTCACCATGACAGGAAGATTGGGAATCAAGCGAAAAGAGGAGCTCTGAGAATTTTGGGATCGTCCCCTGCGTGTTGAAGACAGATCTCACTTCCCTTCCTGGGGATCACAAGGTGACTTTTACAGAGTTAGAAGTGGGAAAATGTGTCATCCAGTACTCAAAGAGCATCAATCTTACTTTCGTTCTTTTGCAGGTAGCTCTGGCAACTCTTCTTCTTCTCTTTCCAGTCACAACCAATCACTGAGAACTCCCAAATCGCCTTTACACTCACCCTCTGCTGCCTACTCATGCAGTAGCCTCCTTACTGAGTCATTTCCATGCCTCTAGTCTCCACCCTGAAATCCAATCTCCATGGCACCCAGAGTGAGCTTTCCAAACTTTGATCTGATCTTGGAACTCTCCTACTTAAAACCTCCCGTGGCTCCTCATTGCTCCCAGCATAAGGCTGATATTCCTTATCACAGTGCCAAGGCCCTGCCCATCTGGCCCCCTCCTTTCTCTGCCAGCCTTTGCTCTCATCATTCTCCCATGATCACTTCTACTCCAGACACACTGACCTGGCATGGCCAGTGTCTCTCCCATGTGCCCTCCTCTTTCTCATTTTCTGGCTGTCCCTGCTATCCCCCAACACCTTGTATTCTTAACCTGATCAAGATCTCCAACTCATTCCTCATCTAGATTTAGCATCTTTCCTTTGTCATCCCATAGAATGCCTTGTTGTGCCTGTCACACTGTGTTGTTATTGTATGATCAGCACCAGAAGGAGCGAGCCTGAGTTTGCCTTGTCAGTGATATCCACCGTGGCCAGCATAGTATCAGGGCCATGGGAGTAACTTAGCAAACTTGTTGAACGAATGAGTGAATGAAAGCAATCTCCATTCCCATGTTCCTGAGATTAAAGGCTTCCATTTGCTTACTGACCCACCCACGGGTCACCAAAGTTCCTTTAGTCCTGATGACTCCAGGGGGGTTGTCCAGTCATTGGTGGGGGCCCCCAGAGCTTGCGGCAACCTATTCATACATTTGTCAGCAAACATTTGTGCCAGGCATGTGCTGGGTATTGGAATAGAGTTGAAGATGAATAAGGAACGTAAGAGTCCATTCCAAAATGAGTTCTCAGTCTGGTGTCTGGAGCTTATGCAATTTCAGAGTTCCTCAGAGAAATAATAGGTTCATCTTTATAAAGTACCTAATAAAGACACTACCTTGGTATTACCATCCTCTCTCAAATATGTCTGATTTTTACTCACTGTATCATTATCAGCCTATTCTGCTCATGTTCAGCCTATTCTGTCCACTGTTATATTTTTGTTTCACTTTTTAAGTTCTGGGGTTATGTGGCCAGTGGCTAGCAATGTGGCAGGGCTCAGACCTTCTCTGCATTGATGACAGCACACACACCAGGTGAAGTTTTATTGTTTGGAATTGTTTTTGAGACAGTAATTATTTTAGGAGTTACTGGTGAAAAGCAATATAGGTCAGCAATATAGTCAACCATATACTTTAACATTTTATGATCCTTTCTTCATTCCTTTCTAGTTAAAAAATAAAAAACCTTCTTAGAGGATTAGGGGGTTGTAAGCTTCTATAGGATTTGAAGCCATCATCATTAGAGTCTGCACAGTTCATACTCCAGGCTGCTCCAGTCAATGAGAGGAGAGGAATGCTCCAGCAGGATGAACCTGAGTTTTTTCTCCTCCAAGACAAATATTTATGTTATTAAATGTACCTACAAATAAATAGGTACATTTATTTACTTGTGTATTTATTTATTCTCTCACTAGTTCTAATATTTATAATAGCCATAATTATGTAGCATTGACTCAGTACTTACTGTATGCTAGCTACCACATTAAATGTTTTCCATTTATTACCCAAAACAGCCTTAAAAAAAAAAAGTCAGTACTCTTGTTATCCCCATTTCATAGATAATGATGAGGATGCTGAGATTTGACAAGGTCAGGTAAGTCACCCAGGGTCACACAAGGATTAAGTGGTAGGACAGGAATTTGACCTCAGGCCAGCCTAACATGGGAATTCACATTTTTAACCATTGCACTCTTCTCAATTCCCTTAATTCCAGAAATATTTGAGGTGGCTTACAAAAACACATTCAGTACTCAAGAAGACAAATCAATGAAGCAAACAGATAAGGAGGAAACTTCAGGTAGGAACAAATAAGGTGAAGTTAGACTTAATATACTACATATATACCCACCGAGTCCAGTGCACTTTGTAGAATAACGCAGCAAATTTGATTCTATATTTCTCAAAGAGAGAAATGTATTCATTTACATGTTTTACCATATTCATAAAATCGAAAACAAACTAGGTGCTCAGGGGAAAAAACTCTCTATCTTGATACTGAGACTTACAGAAAACTTCTCACTTGAGCCTCTTAAAAATTACTGTGTAACATAAGAATAGACTGTTGAACTTTACAGCATCCCTACAGCAAAGTCAGCAACCATTCTGTGAGATTGTTTCACAGATCCATTTATAACACATCTCAGTGTAGTGAAACATCAAAGCCTAGGTTAAAAGGGCAAACCTCAGATTTTACAGCTTTCCGATGGCTTGGCTGAATCCCAAGAAGCAGAGCTCAAAAAACACATTTTCTTACACCAAGACTGGAGATTTACTCCCTGACACCAGTCTGGGGTGCAGGAATTTCACAGCACCAGCCAGAGGCAGGACTATGTCCTTCCATAAAGTGTACAGGTATTGACACCTTCCAGTGAAGAGAAAGGAACTCATAGAGAATGAGCATCTGATGTCTGTGCCCCAGCCCCACCTTTATGCAGAGCCAGACACTGGCAGGGCTCAGATCCCCTCAGAAGAGGATTCTGGCGGCACAGGGTAATGTGGGTGATGCATTCTCAAAACCTTACTCCATAGAGCATGGCTACAATCATTTCAACCTGGGAAAATGTTTAGTCAGCTGTTACTAAACTCTAGGTACAGTTATGTAAAAATCAATCAATCAATCAATACATGGATTAAAGTGTATTTTGAATATATAACACTTAGTTAGCTAGCAGTGTCACATCCTGTCGGGGCCTCCAAGGTAAACCAGTAACAAAATACATGGACTTGTAGAGGGTTGTTAGGACAAGTTAGATGTTGGAAGATGTTGTCGATATGGCCAATGGGACTCAGCCTCAGCACCTGGAACAATTGTTTCTTCGCACCTGCTTTAAAGACAACTGCCAGAGTCCAGACATGGTATCCTAGAGCCATAGAACCAGTTTGTCCACCTAAACAGTATATCACCATCTCTGGGCCCAACCAGGAGTCTGCCTACATGTATTAGTCCGTTTTCACACTGCTGTAAAGATACTACATGAGACTGGGTAATTTGTAAACAAAGGAAAGAGGTTTAATTGACTCACAGTCCCACATGGTTGGGGAAGCCTCAGGAAACTTACAATCATGGCAGAAGGGGAAGCAGGCATGTCTTACATGGCAGCAGGAGAGAGCAGATGTGAAGGAAGAACTGTCAAACACTTATAAAAACATCAGATCTCATGAGAATTCCCTCACTATCACGAGAACAGCATAGGGGAAATGACCCCCATGATTCAGTCACCTCCCACCAGGTCACCCCCTCAACGCATGGGGATTACGGGGGTTACAATTCAAAATGAGATTTGGGTGGGGACACAGAGCTGAACCATATGACTACACTCTTAGTGGGAGTGTGGGGCAGGCTGTGCTGCTGTGCCTTAAAGGGCTGCGTTGTCTCTGAACTTTTGATCCTACACTCCATCAGTAACCATTTTACACATACATATATATAGTAGATTGTAAGTATCAGTTACTGTACAGTATTTTATAAGCAATACAAAACATTCATTAAAATAAAGATTGGGGCCGGGCGCGGTGGCTCAAGCCTGTAATCCCAGCACTTTGGGAGGCCGAGACAGGCGGATCACGAGGTCAGGAGATCGAGACCATCCTGGCTAACACGGTGAAACCCCGTCTCTACTAAAAAATACAAAATACAAAAAAAAAAAATTAGCCAGGCGAGGTGGCGGGCACCTGTAGTCCCAGCTACTTGGCAGGCTGAGACAGGAGAATGGCGTGAACCCAGGAGGCGGAGCTTGCAGTGAGCTGAGATCCGGCCACTGTACTCCAGCCTGGGCGACAGAGTGAGACTCCGTCTTAAATAAATAAATAAATAAATAAATAAATAAATAAATAAATAAAGATTGGGAGGAATGAAATATAAAATGAATACACAGAGAAGTTCTCTGGAAGTTCTACTATTTTCTTACCACAGTTCTTTGTATCATCCTGCACACTCCTCTTTGGAGAATGCTGTCTTAATTTAAGAAGCTGGGCCTCCTCTAAACCACCTCTTGGCACTTCCAGGAAGCTTTTCATCATCCAGCCCCAGCCCATCTCCCCAGCTGACCCTGCTGGTGCTCTCCACCCATACTCCACTATCCACCGTGACAGCATACACACCATTTCCTGCACGCACAATGTACTCTGCATTTTTTTGCTCATGTCATTCCTTCATACCAAATGCCTTTCCCTCTTTCTCCAGCTATCAAAATTTTCAACTTTCAAGACCCAGTTCAGATTCTATATCTACCCTACAATTAACCTAGATCCCTTCTCAAATAGAATGAATCGCTTTCTTCCATACTATTAACCAAAATTATCCTTTCTAATCTTCCCAATATCCCTGCAAAGTATTATTAAGTATTTGCAGATCAGAAAAGGCTCTTTTCTAGTCAGAAAGACTATAGAAGGCTCTTTTTCTAGTCAGAAAGACTATAAATAGCTCTTTTCTAGTCAGAAAGACTATACTCTCAGGAATCATTTCTATAGTTTTTTACTAGAGAAATTTCTCTGAATGTGTAGAGCACCGGAAACTAAGAGGAGGAGCTGCGTTCTCCTCTGAGCATGAAGTGAGCCCTTGGTGTTGCTTCTCGGCAACTGCCATTTGCCATTGATGATCGTTCTTCTCTTCCTCTGGGAGAGTAAGAGGGTACAGGATGCAGTCTGAGTGATTCCTGTTTTAAAAAAGAAAAAGTCTCTTGGATATTGTGTAATTAACCCATACCCCTAGTGACTGATAGGAGCAGAATTTGAACTCATAACATCCCAGTGGCCATGTTCTTTCCAGCGCACTAAGTTTTCCTTCACGCCTTGCCTCCCATGACAGAAACTGCACTCTGTATATATTCTCTTATGATATCTTCAACTAGCCCTGTGAATACATGTTGTCATCTCTAGATTGGAACTAAGAAAACAAAGCCTTGGAAAGGTGAAGCAGCTTGCCTAACGTCACTTAGTTAGCAAACAGTAGGGATGCTTTCAACCCATGTTTATCTGACTGTAGATCCCATATTCTTTGTTTTGCCATGCAAGTGGATCTATTCTTCTCTTTACTTGTTACTTTCACTTCACTTTAGCTTTTAGTCATTTTGCCTTGGCTTAAATAGCAACTTCAATACCTCTTTCCTTCAATGCTCTGTGAGGTAACTGAAGACAAGAAAATATGTTTCACTCAATTCTCTGGTAGCCAGTACCTACATATCAAAAGTATGTTTATAAATGTGAAATTGAACCCTATAGGAAGAATGATTGCAAAGAAATATCAATTCACTGTGCTGTCTCCATCTCTAGAGCTTTTATACCTATTGGCTTGCCAACACTACATTCAAAAAATATGGAAAGGAAACTGAGAAAGGTGGAAGAGACCACCTCTTGCTATCTTCTAAAAGATAATTTTTAATAAGCTGCAGGCTACCCTTGAAAACTGTCTATCATAAGCAAGAGTGCTGGCAACATCTCCTGAAAGATGACAGAGGTCCAGGTGGCCATCCAGATGCTGGAACATGCCTGAGGACGTGGGGGGATGTTTAAAATGATTGATAATTTTGAAAATAGAAAACAGTTTATTATATAGGGATATAAAGAATAAAATATTTTGTAAAACTATACAGTGTGTTTGTATTTTGAGCTAAGTATTATTACAAAAGGGTCAAAAAGTTAAGAAAATTTAGAAGTTTATAAAGTTAAAAAGTTACAATAATCTAAGGTTAATTTATTATTGAAGAAAGAAAAATATTTTTATAAAGTTAGTGTAGCTCAAGGCACAGTGTTTATAAAGTATACAGCAATGTACAGTAATGTCTTGGGCCTTCTGAGAATGTATCCCATCACTAAGTGACATGATTGTAGTAAATTCCTTGCAGATGTTGACTAAGTCAAAGATCTTGAGATGAGAAAATTCTCCTGGGTTATCTGGATGGGGCCTAAATGCCATCATATGTATCCTGATAAGGGAGAGGCAGAGGGATATTTGACACAGAAGAGGAAGCAATGTAACCACAGGGCCCAAGACTGGAGGAATGTGGCCACAAGCCAAGGAATGCTGGGAGCCACAAGGACCTGGAAGAGGCAAGGAACCTATGCTCCTCTAGGGCCTTTGGAGGGAGTGTGGCCCTGCTGACTCTGGTTTCAGCCCAGTGATACTGATTTCAGACTTCCAATTTGTGGTAATTTGTTAGAGCAGCTATCAAGAATTAATGCACTAGTAAGAACTTTAGTGCAAGGAGATAGAAGTGAATGACACAAATGACAAGTAATAATTTAGGCACAGTACTCAGCACCTCTCCAGTCCTAAACACGCTCAAAACCTTGGCTACCACATTCCAGGGAAACCAGGCTATCCCCCACCACCAAGAACCCATGCTTCTTTGGACATTCTATCAGTTCAGATGGAGGATGATTATTTCTAAAATGACCACTCCACTATCCACCAAAGTCCTGCAAAAAATAACTCTGTGTGGCTTTCCAGCCAGTTAAACCCACCACAATCACGGACTTCTCTTTATTATTAAATATAAGTTCTAATGGATGCTATCCTCGCCTTCATTCTCATCCCTGTACCTCCTTGGATTTTATCTCCTCAGGCCTGAACTCCCACTGGTCCCAAACCTTCCACCAGGCCATTCAGGAATGCTACCCAATTTAAAGCACCTTGCTATATCTTCAATCTTTTCCCCAGGCCTTTACTGCTCTCACTCCATCTGGGTTTTGCCTATCACACTGAGAACCCCAAGCCATCCATCCCTTCTATCGATCAGTCCCTCCTCTCTTCACTTCCTTGCCCACACGGTCCAGATCCCACAGCTCATTACTTCAGCCGCTCCTTTGCCAGTATCTTCAACTCCCTTACTCCATCTGTCCTCCTGTTGCAACTGCCTGGCAAAATCCCACACCCAAACCAATGTAAACATCTGCCCTTCCTCATCTCTACCTGGGCTTCTGGCATCCCTCGTCTCTACCTAAGCTTCTGAGCAGCGGTGAAGAAAATCAAAATATCCATCAAAACTCTAGCTAATCATGGTCTCTGGCCTTACCTGGATCCTTAAGACAGTCTTTGCATTTTTCTAGTTAGCTTTCTCAACAGTGGCTATATCAAATCTTCTCCACTCTTACCAAAGCCCCTATGACTTCTTTACCCTCTCAGCCTTGTGCATTTATTTATTCATTCATTGTTTCTTTCAACAAATATTGGTTGGGTGTCAACCATGTGTCAGACACTGCACTAAGCATAAGGAAAACACAGTGAAAAGACAGACATTGCCGCTGCTCTAACAGGACTTAACAAGCCACCGGAAAATACTCTCTCAGCAGACCACCTTTCTGTGAGAGGGGACACAGAAGCTATCTGAGGATTATTTCCACCTTCCTGTCCCCAAACTCATATCATTGCACCTTCCTTCAATCCTCCTTTTTTGTACAAAGAGAATCATATTTCTCTTGTCAACAACCAGTCCCTTGGCCAATGCTCCAAGGTCCCTCGCATCCCCACTCCTTGAACTACTTGTTCTCTAAGTTATCCCTCTATCTTGAATTGCTGCCCTTTCTTTCTCTTTCCAATGTCTTTTCACCACCAGTGTTTAAAAGGTCTTAGGTCTTTTCCATCTAAAAATATATATATAATTACTCTCCCAAGCTGCTGTCTTATTTTTCTCCTATTTACAGGCGAACTCCTTTAAAGAGTTGTCTGCACCCCTATTCTCTGCTTCTTGCTTCCCAGTCCCCCAAACACCCACTATAATTTGGCATATGCTCCACTCCCAGACCCCATCTTTCTTGACATCTGTATGGGATTTGACGCTGTTGATTACTCCCCAATTTTTGAAACACTACTCCTTTAGTTTCCATAACACTGCACTCTTCTGGTTTGTCTTCTGTCTCTCTGTGATAAGCAGAATTCTAAATATGTCCTCTCAAAATTCCCATCGCCCAAATTATTCAATTAAACACTAATCTAGTTTTTGCTGTGAGGAGACTTTACAGATGGAGCTCTGGTTACTAATCAGCTGACCTTTCAATAGGGAGAGTGACCTGGATTATTCAAGTGGGACCAACGTAACCACATCTGCCCTGAAAAGCAGAAGAGGAAGGCAGAAGAGTCGGTCAGAGAGATATGGCAATAGAGAGTCAAAATGTGAAAAGGACTATGATGCCATTGCCTGCTTTGAAGGGAGTCATGAGCCAGGGAGTGTGAGTAGCCTCTAGAAGCTGAGGACATCTTCCATTCAGCAAGGAATTTTGCCAATAACCTGAGAGCACTTGGAAATGGATGCTCCCTGCTGGGACTTCCAGCAAGGACTGCAGCTCTGCTAACTCTTTGATTTCAGCCTGGTGAAACTCTAAGCTAAGAACAAACTAAAAACCAGCTGAGTCATGCTGTGCCCAGACTCCTGACCTACAGAACTGAGATAACAAATGGATATTATTTCAAAATGATGAATTTGTGTTCATTTGTTATGGTCACTTTCAAAAACTAATACATTCTCTATCTGCTCCCTCTCTGCCTCTTTGTAGACCTCTCTAGTCCTCTATCTGTCCCTTAAACATCATTTTCCATTCTACTAATTCTCACTGAGTAATATTATTAGCTCTATGCTTCCATTTCTATCTATATGCTACTAAATCCATAAGCCATAACTCTTTGTCAGATATCTTTGCTGAGTTCCAAACCAATAAATCCAGCTGTCCAATAGATGTCTCCATCCATATGACTCAGAGGCACCTAAAACTCAACATATCCAAACTTGAACTCATTATCTACCCCTATAGTTGCTCTTACTCCTGAGACCTCTATGGTGTAATAGTTATCCAGCTGCCAAAGTCTAAACCAGAGGCTCATCCTGGCTTCTTCTTCTTCTTCGATGCTAAGTCAAATCCCCACATGCTATCCATTCTAACTCCTAATTTCCTCTAATCCTTCTACTTCCCTCAATTTTTGCAGCACAAGTCACCATCATCTCTCATCCATGCTGCAAAAGCTCCTTACCGGTCCCCTTCTCTCCAGTGGTACATCCTCCAGTTCATTCTCCCAGCTGCAGTCAAAATACCACTCCTGAGATAAAAAATCACTCTCCTTGAGGGGAATAGAATAGAGTAATATGACTAGAGAGAGGCGGAGCTTGCAGTGAGCGGAGATCGCGCCACTGCACTCCAGCCTGGGCGACAGAGCAAGAAAAAAAAAAAAAAAAAAAAAAAAAAGATGAAGGAAAAAGTAAGAGACGTGGAGGAATACTTCATGAGGCCCAGTATCACCTATGATTTTTTAAATGTGGGACTGGGAAGTAATTTTTAACATAAAAAAATGTTCCAAAGTTCTAGAAAGGAATTTCCAAGCGCCCTAGACTATTATAAAATTTCTCATCAGATGCCTAAACACCAGGGAGAAATATATTGAATCTACTAATAGAAAACAATTTTAAATCTAGAATCCCATTTTCATCCAAACTGACTAATAGAAGGCAAAAAGAAAGTATTTTCAAATATACATAAAAACCACCTCTCTAAACGAATTGTCTATGATACAAACTATGCCAGTATTTTAATTAGCCTCATACAATTCTAAAAAGTCAAGTCACCTTTGACAGATATGATTAGAGCAAAATTAAAAATGTTATTTTACTATGACTTGTAAGCAAAGAAACCAGGATCACTTATAGTTAAATCTAAATAAGTTGATGCATGTTTTGCAGTTGACTAGATTTTAGAATTTTGCTATCTCTGGGATAGATTATACTTTGATTCTTTGAATCACAATGGGATGAATTTCAGAACACCAAAAGACAGGCTGATCAAAGGGTTTCACCACCCTTTATTCACTATCATATGCAATGCTTAAATAATATTTAGATATTGCCCATATTGATTTCAGCCCTCTGCCCAAACATTGGAAACACCAATTATGTAAACAGTCCCAGGATCCAGAGCTGGGGTTGCTTGCATAGTGCTTAAGGGTAGAGTATACAAAGAATGCCAGGAGTCTGATGCAAAGCCCTGCAGGAAACTTTCAGGTTATAATTCCAGCAAGCCGATTATAGACCTGTGGTAAATTTACTTAAAACCACCACCCAGGGCGAAATCCACTATGAACTCCAGCCATGGCAAAATTCCATTACAACTTACTTCTGATACAAAGGCACACAATGAAAGAGCAAGCAATCAAGAGTCCCAACCAAAAGACTTCAAGTGGGGCCTCGCAAATAGTTTTTCTCCATTTCCCAGATCTTGCAAGATAGGGTTGTAGAGCCCTTGGACACGCTGCTGAAAAACAATGGTCACCATTAGCATCCACTGTTTATTCCAGGATTTTGTTTTGTTGCTGGCTATAAGAATAGTTACACCAAAACCTTTCTATGCTACATTAGTGACACAGTGGAAGCTATTTTAATATTATAAACTCATATGACATTTCAATTTAACTCTAATTTTATCTCTTCTTGTCTGATTTTATGTAATCATTTACTGATTCATTTTTTTCCAAGAGGCCACCTTTTCTCCTGTTTTCTGTATAACTGTTCTTAGCAATTTTAATACACTCTTACTATATGTTGTCACCAGGTGTTTAAATTATAATATTCTTCAAAACTTTAAAAATCTTAATTTTTCCACAAAAAAAAAAATCAACAAATTCACTAAGGCAGAAATAAAACACATTAAACACTCACAACTAGAGAAGGGTACCTCTGAGGTAGGCTGAATAATGGCCCCATAAATCGTCCACATCCTACTTACCACAACCTGTGAATATGTTACTCTATGTGGATAGAAGAACATTGCAGATGTAATTAAGTTAATGATCTTGAGATGGGGAGAGTACGCTGGATTATCTAGGTAGGATGAATGATGAAATCACAAGTGTTCTTATAAGAGGAAAGCAGAAGAAAATACTACTATGGAAGAAAGGGCAACGTGGTGACAAAAGCAGATTGGAATGGCGTGCTTTGAAGGTGAAAAAAGGGTCCACAAGCCAAGGAGTCGGGCAGCCACTAGAAGGGGAAAAAGGCAAAGAAACAGATTCTCTCCCCTCAGAGCCTTCAAAATAAACTAGACTTGCCAATACCCTGACTTTAGCCCAGTGAGAACTGATTCCATACTTATGACCTTTGGAACTATAGGAGAAAAAAAAAATGTGTTGTTTTACATCACTGAATTTGTGGTAGTTTATTATAGCTTCAGTAGGAAACTAATATAACCACACACACACACACACACAAAACACCTAATTTATTTGAAAATTCAAAAACGCTTTTCAATAAAACTAGTTAATTAAAGAGTAATTACAAACTATTTCGAAAGGAAAGGGTGTACTACATATTGGAGGTTAAGGAATTTGGCCACTGTAGTAAGAAAAAAAAAATGTAGAGAGAGGATTCTGAGAAGACAGCAGAGTAGGAAACACCAGTAATATGTCCCGCTATCTAGACAAAAATTGCACTGGCAGGATCTGTCTGATTTAACTATTTTCAAACACGGGAGTCAATTAAGGTTTGCAACTTCCAGGGGAAGGCTTGAATGGTAAATTGCATTAATTTTGATCAATTTCACCTCTTAGTCCAGTAGCAGCTACCCATCCCCCACCCCTCAGTCCCATGGCAGGTGGTTGCGCATGGGTTCCTAGAGCAATCTGCACACAACTTGCAGGAACCAAAGTGAGCAAAAAACATTCTGTCCTCCAGATATCAGAGATCTGTGCTCTGTGCTTTCATTGCTAATTTCTGCTTCTGACCAAAGAGGTGCAAAAAAGTGTTGGCAAGCTCTTCCTTCTCTGCCTGAAATGATGTCCAAGTGATTTATTTATTTATTTATTTATCTGGAGATAGAGTCTCACTCTGTCACCCAGGCTGGAGTGCAGTGGCATGACCTCGGCTCACTGCAACCTCCGCCTCCTGAATTCAAGTGATTCTCCCGCCTCAGCCTCCCAAATAACTAGGATTACAGGAGCAACAGGTGCCACCACGCCCAACTAATTTTTTTTTTTTTTTTGTACTTTTAGTAGAGACAGGGTTTCACTAATGTTGGCTAGGCTGGTCTCAAACTCCTGACCTCGTGATCACCCTGCCTTGGCCTTCCAAAGTGCTGCAATTACAGGCATGAGCCACTGCGCTTGACTCCAAGGGATTTAAAGTGCCCTTTCCACCTTCTTTTTTCTATTTTTTCCCTTTTTGGAGCCAGATATTAGACACTGGAATATTTAAAAATAACTGCATATGCAGGGAGAATTAGAAAGCGACCAAATATACCCAGGGAAAGGCACAGGCTCAGAAAAGACTTGAAAAGGTGTTGAGTTTACACTTCAGGCTGATCCTTGGCACAGAGACAACCCACAACAATCAAATCCAAAACAATTAAAAATAACAGAAACCAGCAAATCCTGGGAGAAGGGGAGAATTTGATTTCCAAAGTTACCACATTATTAGATTTAAATGTCTAATTTTTAACAAAAATTCACAAAACTCAAATGAACAGCAAAGAAAGGCCCATTCAAAGGAATAAAAAAAAAAAATCAACAGAACTGCCCCTCAACAAGATCTGATGGCAGATCTTCTCATCAAAGACTTTAAAACCACTCTTTTAAAGATGCTCAAAGAACTAAAGGAAGATGTGAAGAAAGTCAAGAAAATGATGTATGAACAAAATGGAAATATCAATAAAGAGAAAAACCTAAAGTGAAACCAAAAGGAAATGCTGGTGCTAAAAAATACAATAACTGAAATGAAGAATTTACTAGAGGGATTTCAAGTCAGATTTGAATAGGCAGAATAAAGAATCTGCAAAAACTTGAAGATAGGACAATGGACATTATTGAGTCTGAGGAGCTGAAAGAAAAAGATTACAAGAAAGTGAACAGAATATAAGAGACCTCTGGGATACCATCAAGTGGACCAACATATGCATTGTGGGAATCTCAGTAGAAGAGAAAGAAATAAGGACACAGAGAATGTTTGAATAGATAATGGTTGAAAACTTTGAAAATCTGATGAAAGACATGAACATAAATATCCCAGAAGCTCAATAAACTCCAAGTAAAATGAACTCAGAGACCAACACCAAGGTATGATCAAACTTTGAAAAGACAAAAAGAGAGCAGCAGGAGAGCTCCTGAGAGCAGCAAGAGAGAAGCACCTAGACACATACAAGAAATCCTCAGTAAGATTATCAGCCAATTTCTCATTAGAAATTTTGGAGGATGAAAGATAATGGGCTAGTATATTCAAAGTACTAAAATTTTTTTTAAAAAAAAGCCAACCAAGAATTCTATATCAGGCACAACTGTTCTTCAAAAACGAGGTAGAAATTAAGACATTCCCAGATAAACAGAAGTTATAGGAGTTTATTACCACTACGACTTCCCTAAAAGAAAATCATGAGGGAGTCTTGCAAGGTGAAATAAAAGGACACTAGACAGTAACTTGAAGCCATATGAAGAAATAAAGATATTAATAAAGGTAAAAAATAGTTGGACAATTACAAAAGCTAGTATTTTGTAATAACAGTTTTTATTTTCTGCAAAAGTGTAACTATACCTTTTGTTTTCTACCTGATTTGTGACTAATACATTTTCTAAAAGATTAGTCTTAAAGCCAGTATAATAATAATAACTTTGATTTGTAACTTCACATTTTGCTTTCTCCATGATTTAAGAAACTAATAGTTTATTTCTTGGGGCACACCATGTATAAAGATATAATTTTGTGACATCAACAAATGAAAGGACTGTAAAGCAATGGAGCAAAGTCTTTGTATGTTATTGAAGTTAAGTTGGTATAAGTTCAAATTCGAGTGTTATGACTTTTTTTTTCTTTGAGACAGAGTCTCACTCTGTTACCCAGGCTGGAATGCAATGACACAATCTCAGCTCACTACAGCCTACACCTCCCAGTTCAAACAATTCTTGTGCCTTAGCCTCCCAAGTAGCTGGGACTGCCAGCGTGTGCCACTGCACCTGGATAATTTTTGTATTTTTAGTAGAGATGGGATTTTGCCATGTTGGCAAGGTTGGTCTCAAACTCCTGGTCTTAAGTGATCTGCCTGTGTTGCTCTCCCAAAGTGCTGGGACTACAGACCCAGCCAAGAGTGTTATAACTTTATAATGTTAAATGTAATACCCATGTTAACCAGAAAATAGTTACAGAATATACACAAAAAGAAACAAGAGAAAAATTTAAATATTTTAACTACAAAAATCTAACAAAACACAAAAGACAATAAGAAAGAATATAAGGGATTAAAAAGCTATAAGACATATAGAAAACAAATAGTAAAATGACAAAGATGTCTCCTTATCAATAATTACTTTAAATGTAAGTGGGACCGAGTGCGTTACTTCATGCCTGTAATCCTACTATTTTGGGAGGCCAAGGTGGGCAGATCACTTGAGGTCAGGAGTTCAATACCAGCCTGGCCAATGTGGTGAAACCTCATCTCTACTAAAAATACAAAAAAAAATTAGCCGGGAGTGGTGCTGCATGCCTGTAATTCCAGCTACTTAGGAGGCTGAGGCAGGGGAATTGCTTGAACCCAGGAGGCAGAGGTTTCGGTGAGCCGAGATGGTGCCACTGCCCTCCTGCCTGGGTGACAGAATGAGTGAGACTCGATTTCAAAAAAAAAAAAGTAAATTGATTACATTTTCCAATCAAAGGACAGAGATTGCAGATTGGATTAAACCATATGACCCAGCTATATGCCATCTACGAAAGACTCACATTAAATCTAAAGACACAGATTGAAAGTAAAAGGATGGAAAAAGATAATCAATGCACTTAGTAACCAAAAGAGAGCATGGGTGGCTATACTAATATCAGGCATAATAGATTTTAAGTCAAAAAAGTTTACAAGAGACAAAGAAAAACATTATATATTAATTAAAGAATATATTATATATAATAATTATAAACAATAATATATAATAATTATAAACATTTACATATATAATGACACACCATCAAAATACACAAAGCAAAAACTAATGGAAATTAAGGGAGAAATCAACAGTTGTTTAAAAATAGTTGAAACCTCAATACTACCCTCTCAATGGATAGAACAACCAGACAGAAGATTAGTAAGTAAATAGAGGACTTACACAACACAGTAAACCAACTACATCTAACAAGCATGTACAGAACACTTTACCCAAGAACAACAGGACAACAGGATATACATTCTCCTCAAGTGCACACAGGACTTTTTAAGGATAAACTATACATTAGGCCACAGATTAAATCTCAATTAATTTTAAAAGGTAGACATCATATGAAGTTTATTTTTTTACCACAATGGATGGAGTTAGAAATCAATAACAAGTAAAACTGGAAAATTTGCAAAATTGTGCAAATTAAACAACACACTCTTAAACAACTAATGAATCAAAGAAGTCATGTAGGAAATTAGAAAATATTCAGAGATGAAAGAAAACAAAAATTAAAAACAAAAAAAAACAAACAGAAAAAAAAACCACGCCAAAATTTATAGGATATGGGGAAAGCAAGCCGTGCTCAGGGAAAACTCAAACAAATCAGCAAGAAAAACAAACAAACAATCCCATTAAAAAGTTGGCTAAGCCCAGGGTCAGCCACATCATCATGGTAACTGTGGCCTTACCCCATCCATGTCATCCGCGTCACATCAGGATGTGCAGTCTTCCTTGTCCTCTGCTAGTGGAGTTTGCCTGGGAAAACCTCCACTGAATACTGAAATTGTTGCATGCCTGTGGATTCCTTACAACAAATGGGGAACATGGTGTTTCCCACCTCTTGTGGGTAGAAAGAAACTGCAGTCTGCTTTGAGGAGGCAAGAAGGCAAAGCCAGGGCAGAGCCTGGCTGTGGGAAGCATTTGGTTAAAAAGCAGGTTTAGACACCTAGGAGGGCTGAGGGAGAAGATTTGACCAGCACTATCTTTGCTTCAAGTTTTAGGATGTCTGAACTTTCTGCTTTCATGTTTTCAGCCATCTTTTTTTTTTAATGGTACAACCTACATCTTGCTTTTAAAAGAAGCAGCATCAAGCTAAACTTCTTAAACTCTGATGCCCTGGGGATGAGAACAACAAGTTTGGATCCTGTGCCATGTAATTTGATGTTTCATTCTGCTGCCTCCATCACAGAACAGAATTGCTTTCCAGAAAGGCAGTTAACTGGAAATAACAGAGGCTCCCAGCAGTAGGAGGGCTGCTCAACAATGCCTCCTATCTCCCCCAACACCCTTTTCTTCCTCTGAGGCGCCCAAGGATTATGGCTTTCATGTCTTAAGTGTGGGGACAGAGGAGGGAGAAACAGAGCCTGGGCCCAGAGAAGATGGCCTGGTCTGAATCTGGAATAATTAATGCCACCCAAAGAAAAGGTCCTGCTAGGTCCAGTGTTGTCTTAGATCTAATGTTGCTGCTATTTACAAAACTCTGATCATCCAAAAGCTCAAATCTGTTCCTCCTTGAATGAACCTATAGATGCATGACCTCCACCGTACCTCCACATCACTATTTATGTCTTTGTAGGAAAATGTGCACATGCTCCATGCACTATGGGAAAGGGCGTTTTTAAATTAATAAAGTGTGTTACCAACAGTCATATAAAAAAAAAAGTGGGCTAAGGACATGAATAGACAGTTCTCAAAAGAAGATACACAAATGGCCAACAAGCATATGGAAAAATGTTCAACATCACTAATTATCTGGGAAATGCAAATCAAAACCACAATGCAACGCCACCTCACTCCTTCAAAAACGGCCATAATCAAAATATCAAAAAATAATAGATGTTGGTGTGGATGTGGTGAAAAGGGAACACTTTTACATTCTTGGCGGGAACGTAAACTGGTACAACGACTATGGAAAACTGTGGAGATTCCTTAAAGAACTAAAAGTAGATCTACTGTTTGATTCAGCAATCCCACTACTGGGTATCTACCCAGAGGAAAATAAGTCATTATACAAAAAAGATACTTGCACATGCATGTTTATAGCAGCACAATTTGCAGTTGCAAAAATACGGAACCAGCCCAAATGCCCATCAATGAGTGGATAAAGCAAATGTGATAAATGTGTATATATATGTATATATACACATATACATACACACACACACATACAATGGAATACTACTCAGCCATAAAAAGGAACGAAATAATGGCATTTGTAGCAACTGGGTTGGAACTGGAGACCATTATTCTAAATGAAGTAACTCAGGAATGGAAAACCAAACATCATATGTTCTCATTCATATGTGGGAGCTCAACTATGAGGATGCAAAGGCATAAGAATAATACATTGGACTTTGGGGACTCAGGGAAAATAGTGGGTGTAGCAAGGGTTAAAAGACTACACACTGGGTACAGTTTACACTACTGGGGTGATGGGTACACCAAAACCTCAGGAGTCTCCACTAAAGAACTTATTCACATAATCAAACACCCCCTGTTCCCCAAAAACCTATTGAAATTAAAAAGAAAAAACTCCCAAAAAAAGAAAAGCCCTGGACCTTATGGCTTCATGGGTGAGTTCTATCAAATATTTGTAGAGAATTATTACCAATCCTTCTCAAACTTTTCCAAAAAGTTGTTGAGGAAAGAACACTTTCTAACTCACTCTATGAGGTCAGCATTACCCTGATACCAAAGCCAAACAAAGACATCACAAGAAAAAAAAAAAAACTACAGGTCAATATCCTTGATGAACCCAGATACAAAAATCCTCAACAAAATACTAGCAAACCAAATCTGACAGCACATTAAAAGGATAATACACCATCACTGAGTAGGATTTATTCCTGGAATTTTAGGATGGTTCAACGTACAAAAATCAATCAGTGTAACACATAACATTAACAGAAGGAAAAAATTTACATAATCACCTCAATTGATACTGAAAAGGCATTAGACAAAATTAAACACCTTCTCATAATAAAAACAATTAGCAAGCTAGGAAAAGAAGGAAACTACCTCACTAATAAAACCATATATGAAAAACTCACAAGGAAAATTATAATTAACAGTGAAATACTGAAAGCTTTTTCTTTAAGATGAAGAACAAGGCAACAATGCCCACTTTCACCACTTCTGTTCAGTTTAGAACCAGAAGTTCTAGGCAGAGCAATTAGTCTAGTAAAAGAAATAAAAGACAACCAAATGATAAAGGAAGAAGTAGAATTATCTCTGTTCACATATGATTTGATCTTATGTAGAAAGCCCTAAATATTTCACACACAAAAACTGTTAGAACTAGTAAATTAATTTAGCAAAGTATCAGGATGCAAAGCCAACACACACAAATCAGTTGCATTTCTATATAGCAACAATGAACAGTCTGAGAGGAAATTTAAAAAGCAATTTTATTTACAATAGCATCAGAAAGAATAAAATGCTTAGAAATTAACTTGACCAAGGAAACGAAAGACTTGTACAATGAAAACTATAAAAAAATTGCTAAAGAAATTTTAAAAGACATAAGTAAATGAAAACACATCTCATGTTCATGGATTGGAAGACTTAATATTGTTAAGATGTCCATACTACTCAAAGCAATCTACAAATTCAATGCAATCCCTATTAAAATTCCAATGATGTCTTCAACAGGAATAGAAAACCCCATCCTAATATCCATATGGAGTCTCAAACAACCCTGAATAGCCAAAACAATCTTGAAAAGGAATAACAAAGCTGGATGGCTCACATCTCCCAATTTCAAAACTTATTACAAAGCCACAGTAATCAAAACACTGTGATACTGGCATAAAGACAGACATATAGATGAATAGAATAAAATAGAGCCCCGAAATAAGCCCTCATGAATATAGGGTGCCAAGGGTATCAAGACCATTCAATGGTTAAAAGACAATTTTTTCAACAAATGGTGCTGGGAAAATTGCATATCCACATGCAAAAGAATGAAGTTAGACCCTTACTTAACACCATATACAAAAATTAGCTTAAAATGGATCAAAGACCTAAATGTAAAATCTAAAATAACAAAACTCTTAGAAGAAAACATAGGACAAATCTTCATGACAGATCTGGCAATGATTTCTTGGACATGACATCAAAGGCACAAGCAACAAAAGAAAACAATAAATTGAACTTCATGAAAATTTTTTAAATGTATGCATCATAATACCTTTTAAAATATGAGAAATATTTTGTACAACTTCACATTAATAAATGTGAAAGTTCACATGAATTGTATGCTTTTCTGTGAATGTGTATGACTTACGAAGAAGTAGGAAAAACTCAATGAACCCATAATCACTTAATAAATTGTTTAGATTGTCAGAAAGTTATCCTGAAAATTACAGTAAGCTCAGACAATTTTAATGACAAGTTCTGCTAAGCGCACAAGCTCTGTGTTATTTAAAGTAATACAGAGCATAGTAGGTGAGCTCTTCATCTCATTATGTGAGGCTGGCATACCCTTGACACCAAGATGAAAAAATATTAAAGAAAGAAAACTACAAACCTCACTTAGGAAAATAAATGTAAAAGTCATACAATAACAGCAAATAGAATATGGTAGCAAATGTTTTAAATATACAGCATGATAAATTGAGTTTATGCTAATTATTCAAAGCTAGACATCTTTGTAGTAAGTATTAAGATGTCTAAAAGAAGAAAAGCCACACAAACCAACAGATTCCAAAGAATACTGGATAAAACAACCTCCTATTCTGATTTGAGGTTGGGGGGCAGGGGACATCTTAGCAAGCTAGAACCAGAAACAAACAAACTTACTTAACATGCTAAACTATCAGAAATTTCTAACAAACCTTATATTAAAAACATTCTCATTAAAGTCTGATAGAAGACAAAGATGTCTACTAACATTATTGTATTGCAGATTCTAACCAAGGTAGTAAGACAAGAAAAGAAAACAATGAACATAATTTGAAAAAGTTAAAAGACCAAAGGATCTGCATTAGACCTCGCTTCTATGGAAAGCTTACAAAGAAACAGGTAGAAGATAAGGCGAAGAGCCAGAAACAGGTCAAGACATGAAGTTTCAGGCTTATTTGGGGGATGCGAGATAAGGTCAGGTTAGTTGTTTCTAGATCAGGCAAATTAGTGTACCAGAGTCTTAGGTTGTCCACCTTCTTTTACCTGTTTATATAATCCAAGTGTGGGGTTTGGGAGAACATTTATCATGCATGCAACCTTACTCATATACACAAAAATGTCATTATTTACAGTGGATGTATCTTCTAAGAAATCGCAAAATATTTTTCTCTTTTTTTTTTAAGACAGAGTCTTCCTCTGTCGGCCAGGCTGGAGTGGAGTGGCATGATCTCGGCTCACTGCAACTCCCGTCTCCCAGGCTGGAGCAATTCTCCTGCCTCAGCCTCCTGAGTAGCTGGGATTACAGGCGTGTGCACTACACCCAGATAATTTTTGTATTTTTGGTAGAGACGGGGTTTCACCATGTCGGCCGGGCTGGTCTCAAACTCCTAACCTCAGGTAATCCTCCCACTTCGGCCTCCTAAAGTGCTGGGATTACAGGCGTGAGCCACCCCACCCGGCCAGTTTTTTTATTTTTATAGGAAAATGTGAAGCAACCAAAATAATTTTTTAATGAAAACTAATAATGGATTAATCAAAGGAGCTAGATACATGATCAATACAATCAATCTTTTTCTGGAACTAATCAATTTTAAAACTTCATAAAATTTCCATTCACTAAAGCAGTATATAAAATATCTAGGGAAAAATGTAACAGGAAATACTCATAAAGCAATATAGAGAAAGGTTTTTTAAAAGTTATGGGAAATTTTTAAAGATTAGACTAAATAAAGAGATACCTATATTCCTGAATTGATATGTTTATTATTATAGAAACCTCAATTCCCTCTAAAGTAAATATAAATTAATGTAATTGCAATCAAAATTATGAAAGGATTTTTATGCTATTTTACAAGCTGATTCTAAAATTTCCTCTCGAATAAAGAACACATTAGAATGACCAAATAAATTTTGAAAAAGACCTGTGAAGGGAGACATACTCTGAGAGCTTTCTAAACATGATATAAAGACAAAATAATATAAAATAGGGTGTTGGAACAAGAACAGACAAATAGATCAAATAAAGAGAATAGAGGGTCCAGACACTAACGTACACATGGACATTTAGTATAAAATAAAGGGCTGTTGTTTTTTCTTATCTTCAGTAAAATAAAAATGATACATAACAATTCAGCAAAAAACCTTTACCCTTATGTCACACTATACATACAAATTGAATCTAGATATACTAAAGAGTTAAACATAAAAAACACAACCATAAAATTATTAGAGAAAAATAGTAGAAAACTCAAAAGCCACAAAGTAAGAAATTCAAATATTAAGTACATAAAACTTTTGAATTGCTGTGGGGTAAAAGATGTTATAAAAATATTAAAATGGGTCTATTGGAATTTTTCTTAAGTTAAAATCTAATGTGAAATTTTGGAGAAAAAAAAATTGCAACAAATATGGAGACAAAGGATTGGTATTCAGACTATGCAAAGAGATGGTGCAATCAGTAAGATAACAACAATCTGGTTCTTTAAAAAGTAGTACAGGGGATATAAATAAGCATTTCACAGAAGAAAAAATACAAATGGCCAATAAATACACTAAAAGATGATAAAACTCACTAATGAACAGAAACTACCAAATTAAAACAACTATGAGATATACTCTTATCCATCACGTTGGCATACATTCTTAAGTTTGAAAATGTAGTGCTGATTGCAAAGATATGGAACCAACCTAAGTGCCCATCAATCAACAAGTAGATAAAGAAAAAGTGGTATACATACACCATGGAATACTACTCAGCCATAAAAAGGAATGAAATAATGTATTTTGCAACAACTTGGATGGAGCTGGAGGCCATTATTCTAAGTCGACTAACTCAGGAATGGAAAACCAAATGTTGTATTTTCTCACTGGTAAGTGGGAGCTAAGCTATGAGGATGCAAAGGCATAAGGGACTTTGGAGACTCAGTAGGGGAAGAAGGTGGGGAAGGGAGTGAGGGATAAATGTCTACATATTGGGTATACTATATACTGTTTGGATGACAGTTGCACCAAAGTCTCAGAAATCAGCACTAAAGAACTTATCCATGTAACCTGAAACCTGTACCACAAAACCTATTAAAATTTTAAAAGAAAATACAGTACTGGTGATAGGTTATGAAAAGGAGCATGCTTGTACACTGCTTTTGGGAGACAAATTAGTAATGCTTCTTTGTATCAAAATTAAAATATATGTACCTTTTCACCCAGCACTTCCAATTATAGGTATCTACCTGAGAGGTGTGCTCATATGTGCACTTAAAGACACATACTCACCACAGCATGACTTGCAATAATAAACCATTAGGGGATAAAACTAAATTTCCTGTAGAAAGGAAATGGTTGAATCTTTTGTAGAAGAATAATATAGATGGCTAGGATTCTAAAGAAGCTCTTCTGCTATAACTACTAAAATGCCAGAAAAAAATAATTGAAAACATCTTGAAGGCAGAAAGAGCTGCAAAATAATTAAGAAATACTAAGGAAAGATGACGAATGAAGGTGAGAATCTAGACTGGGCAGCAGAGTGCAGAAGCGGGCTCTCCCTCTGAGGGCATCTGCCAAACCTAGAGCACTTGTATTTCATTCTGACAGTCTCAGGAATGCCAAGACCCACCAAGAGTGGGCAGACTAATAGAAAATTGTCATCCCATAAAGCTAAGGCCCCAGAGGACTATATTCTCAGAAGGAGGAAAAGAACTTGTAAATTATACCCACAAGCCTCACAGTAATTTATTGCCAAGATTCACAGTCTGATGTGGTCTTTAAAAATTATCAACCATTGCTCCATGTATACATATTTCAAAATAACATGATGTACATGATAAATATATACAATTTTTATCAATTAAAAATACATAAATAAAAATACATAACTTTTTAAAGAAATCCTAAGACAAATATTTAATTTTAAAAGTTTCTGAACTGACCATACCTCAGATGCATTGCAATGGCAAAACTCACTGGAAGAATTCACTTTCATTTCTGCCTCAAGAATTTGTACACACACACAGAGGGACACACACTCAAATTAAGGTATCTAAGCTTTTCTCAATAGAAATTCACTGAGCCACAAGAAAATCTGTCATCAAGATGAGAAGTAGCTGAAACAATAGACAGCAAAAACAGACCCCAAAAGAAGTTAGACATGGGAATTATCAGTCAAAAAGTATAAAATAGCTATGCTTACCATACCAAAAAAAGAAAATACAAGCTTGAAAAATATGTGTAATAAACAAGAAACTATTTAAAGATCAAGAAAATCTGTACAGACACAAACAAAATTTCTAAGCATGAAAAACATCATAATTAGCATTTAAGCTCAATAGATAGATTTAACAGCAAAATGGATTCAACAAAAGAAACAGTTAATGAATTAGAAGATAGATTCCCCTCAAAATTATCCAGAATGAAGAACTGAAGAAAAAACATATAGAAAATATGAACAAATTAAAGCTGGAGAACAGATTTAGCATATATCTAATTGGTATTTCAAGAGAAGGGAGAAAAGATGTCAGGAGAAATATTTGAAAACATAATGACTGAGAATTTCCCAATAGTATTGAAAGACACTAATTCATAGATTCAAAATACATAAAGTTTCTAAAGCAGCATGAATAAAAACAGATTCATACCTATCTATACCAAGGCACACAGTGGGACACAAAGAAAAGCTATGTTAAAAATAGAGAGAGAGGGCTCACGCCTGAAATCCCAGCACTTTTGGAGGCCAAGGTGGGCAGATCATTTGAGGTCAAGAGTTTGAGACCAGCCTGGCCAACATGGAGAAACCCTGTCTCTACTAAAAATATAAAAATTAGCCTGGCATAGTGGCCTACACCTGTAATCCCAGCTACTCGGGAGGCTGAGGCAGGAGAATCACTTGAATGCGGGAAGCAGAGATTGCAGTGAGCTGAGATCACACCACTGCACACTCCAGCCTAGGTGGCAGAGCAAGACTCTGTCTTAAAACAGAAAAAAAAAAAAAAAGAGAGAGAGAGAAAAGATAGATTACTTTCCATCAGTGAACTAACAGCTAAAATCCCAACAACCACAATGGAAACCAGAAGTCAGTTTAATGATATCATCAACAAAATGAGAAAAAATAATCATCATTCCAAAATTTTATACCCAGAAAAAAAATCACAATAGCATCTGATAAATTCACACCGTGGATTACGTTTTTAGTGAGCCGAGATCCGGCCACTGCACTCCAGCCTGGGTGGCAACTCTGTCTTAAAACAGAAAAAAAAAAAAAAAGAGAGAGAGAGAAAAGATAGATTACTTTCCATCAGTGGACTAACAGCTAAAATCCCAACAACCACAATGGAAACCAGAAGTCAGTTTAATGATATCATCAACAAAATGAGAAAAAATAATCATCATTCCAAAATTTTATACCCAGAAAAAAAATCACAATAGCATCTGATAAATTCACACCGTGGATTACGTTTTTCTTCTGCTTTGCATTATTAGAGTTTGTTGTTTGCTGCGTTTCCCTTTTCCCCACTGTAACGTTCTTTAAGGATGGACTTTGTCTTATTCATCAAGTATCTATCAAAAGTAGTGCCTTGCTTGCATATAGCAGGTGATATCTAAAAGAATGGGGTAGATCTACATGTGCTGAAAAGGAAACAATTTCTAAGACATATAATCATGGGGGAAAATATATTGCAGAAAATACAGTATAACTCAATGTGTGCAAAATATCAATTACATATATGGGCCTATGTTCTATAAATATATGAAAGGAAACCACCTGGAAAGATCCATTAAATAGTAAACAATGATTACCTTTGAGGGGAAGCAATTTATCTGATTACTGAGACATGAAAATGAGAAAGGAACATGTGTGGCTCATGCTGGGCTCTTTTTTGCTGTCAAGTTTAGATCAAGCTATCTGCAGGACACATTTGTTCTTCCCTCCTCCAGGCAACAAGCACCAGGACAGACTCTACTTTGCACGGGGCACAGGGCCATGAGCCTGCCAGTGCCCAGATGCTCCATTCCCGCCTGGATGAACAAGTTCAATTCAAGATGGGGAAGAAGCATGTTGCCTATTTTGGCCTTGGGTCTAAATAGCATTTTCTAATCCTGTTCTGTCAGAGATAAATTTCATATTTTGATTTCAATCTAACTTCTGTGTCTTTTTCTCAGTAAGTTCAGCAATTGAACCAGAGATTGATACGAATAATTGGCCACTTCAAAACTCCAGCAATGAAAAGGTACTTACGTATTAACTTGGAGAGTCTGCACCCATAGTATGATTTCAAAATATAGAAAAGCAAAGTTATTAGTATTGAAAAGAAGCAATTTGTCTTAGATTCCATTCAGTTCAACACAGAGATATTAATTATCTGCTACATTGCAAGCAAAGCACTGCTTTCGATAGATAGTCGATGAAAAAGACAAAGCCCAACCTTAGACGACATTACAGTGGGGAAAGGTGGAATGAAGCAAACCGCAAACTCTATGCAGAGCAGAAGGAAAACAAATGCTCAAATAGAGGGAAAATCAAAGCTCTGGGGGAACAAAGAGATTGGTCAGTTAATTCTACTTTGGGAGAATCTGAGCAGACATCAAAAAAGAGAAAGCATCTGAGATCACTAGAAGAATGGGTGAAATTGTAATCATGAAACAAGGGCAGAGAGAATAGTGGAAGCAAAAGCATAAAGCAAAATTCTATGCATTCTGAGTTTGTAGAACTCTGAATTGCATGCCGCAGTTGAGACACATCAGAATGAAAGAGGGCCAGAGAGGAAGAGAAAATGGGAAAGGGGGAATGTAGTTAGATGAAGGAAGCTGATGAACATTGGGCTCAAGAATTTAATGTTATGCTGTAGGCAGTAAGAAACCATTGTGGATTTTTGTGTGTGGCATGACACGATAAGATCTGTGCTCTAGAAAAATAATTTTGGTGTGAAGAATGGATTGGAGAAAAAAAGAGAAAGCATCCAGTTAGGAATTTACTGCAATACTGGTCCCTGGAAGTGACACAAAGGGTCTGAGCTGCAAGCATTCGCACCATTAAACATAAAGGAAAGTAAGAGCAAAGGCAGACTTCATGAAACATGTTAGATGTGGGGAAAGAGAACTGTTTCAGGCTCCAGCAAGAGACTTTGAAGGGAAGGAAGGAAGAGAGCCCTCTCCAGGTGCAGGCTGGCCACCCAAGAGCAGGAGGCAGTGCCAGGAACCCAGCAGCCAACAGGAAACGCAGTTTCTGGAACAGGCTGAAAAGATGTCACCACAGAGCAAAGTGAAACCTCAGGGAAGTTGCAAAGTGGTCCCAGACCCCAGGAGCGGAATAGATCCTGCTTTTAATTCTTTTCCTTTTTAAACAGAGGGACTCTGGTGCTGTGGCCCAGGGATGGGGTTTCTCATCTGTCCCCCAAGGCCTCAGTTGGTCTGTCAGGCTCCTGCTTCATAGACAGGGGACGTGAGCATGACCTGAAGCAGGGGCACAGTGGGGTTTGGGGGTGTACCTCTCCTCCAGAGCCACATCGGAGCAAGAGGGAGGACCGAGGCCAGCCACACTGGGATAATCAGGGACCAGACAGACACAAAAAACCTGGTTTGTTCCTCCCTGATGTTTCTTCAGTTTCATTGTTGTTAAGTCCAGAGGAAGCAAGCTTCATTTAATTATCTCCAAGATCTCTAGAATGTGCATGCCAAAATCCTTTCTATTTTAAAGCCTTCCCGGTTGAGGCTTCTTTGATCCCTATAAACAACTTTAATTATACAAAGATCTCAATCAACTTCATTAATTTTTAATGTGCATAGAAGGCTACAACAAACTTTATTTCCATTGAGCAAAAATGCTTTTCAGAAGCCTGAACAGCCTGCCGCTACCTTTGCAATTCACCACCATCATTTTATAACCACTCACTTTGGGGGCCTCCCAAACACCAAGATTTTAAAAGTAAGTGCCTGTTTTCTATTTCTTGCCACACCAAGATTCACTTCATTATCCCCCACAACCTGGACCTCTGGCCCTCCCTCTGCTGAGCACCCAACCCCCAGAGGAGCAGGGAGCTGGCCAGAGCACAGCTGGGGAGCTTGACTCCCTATGCCTTACCCTGGCAGCTGGGGATGGTGTGGGCTGCTAGGGAAGCCTGTGTCATAATAGCCTTAGTGTCTGAGGAGAACACGCCAGGCAGCAGAGGGCTGAACAAAGGATCACTTGTATGAGCTGGACCGGGTCTGCTGCTGTTACTGTGACCTGGCTCCCCCAGCCATCAGATCCTCCAGCTCTTGTTCCATCCCCTTCTCTTTTCTCCCTTGGGACTGCTTTAATGTTGCTCCAGAAATGACTGCCTCTTCCAGATCCCTGAGGTTCTCAGTGTCAGGGCTGCTTGATCATACTCAGGGCCACCAAGAACAGCAAAAACAGTAGCAATGGAAATATAACAGCTCCTATTGACCCAGCGCTTGCTGTGTATGTGCCACACATGTGTCTTCTTACGTCATCCTCACCACAACCCCCAAGGTCAATTTCCCTGGCATTCACATACTATAGATGAGGAAACTGAGGCTTAGAGAGATCCATTAGCTGGGCAACATTGCACAATTGGAAAGCAGCAGCTTGAGCCCAGGACTGCTGACTCCAGCCCTGGACCTCGTGATTGCCACTCTGCACATCTGAGTTTGTGGAGCTGTGTGTTTCTCCATTCAGATTCTCCATTCCACTCACCAACTCTCAGAGAGGAAAAGGGAAAACATAAGCACCCTACTATAGGTGCTGAAATTCCCTGAACTTTGGGCAGGGTGAGAATTTTGGAAAGACATAGAATAGACTGCCTCAATGAGCCAGAGACTAAAATTAGTAGGATAGGGTTAGGATAATAGAAAGACTCCAACAAGATAGAATTTAACAAGGAAAGAGTCCTACCCTGGACTCCACATGGGTAAATCCAGATGCCTGGCAGAACATCATGTGAGAAACATGAAAGGGTTTAGACAACACCAGTACTTGAAACATTACTAATAATTATAATACCAGCACTGTGCTATGTGCTTTCCTTGAATTAATAACTTGATCCCCACTTAAAACAAATATATAACCTTATAACGGTAGCGTCTTTAGTATTCGTCATTTACAGGGGAGGAAACTGGGATTCCAAAAGCTCTTAAAATGATTTCCCACAGTCCCTCATCAGTAAATACTGGAGTCAGGATTAGAACCCATGCAGTCAGATTTAAAATTCTGCTCTGGCACCCTCTGAGCTGTACACAGTTCCACTCAACAACCTGGTGCCATCGTAGACTGCATGCGCTGCAGTTTCTACAATGAGGGAAGTGCATTCCACACTTCCCCGTGCCAGACCAAGCCACAGATAGGGTATCGCCACATCCAACCCAGGAAGCCATGCTTTAAATAAAGATGATCAAATCTGAAGCATTCAGGACAGCAAAGGAGCCTGAAGTACATCCCACAAGGAAAGTTAAAGGAATTGACCATACTTCCTTGAAGAAGACACTTCTTCAGATTCTTTCAGTACACTGGGAGGGCTTGCTGGTGCCAAAGGGACTATATTTATTTTAGATGGCTTAGGAGTGGAGCTAGGACCAGAGGTTGGAAGTAATAAGGAGATAGCCTTCCGCTCAGCAGTCTAGCAGCACTGGCAAACATGGGAGGGACAGAGATGGCCCTTCACCGGCTTTCACAAGCCAGGCCACCACATGGCAGAGTGTTGTCATGCGGGCTCCAAGCAGGCATGTAGCTGGCAAGATGACAGTAGCAGACCGTGTGCGCAATGATTCTCCCATCTTTGAGGATGCTCTGCCCAACACCTCTCAACTCACAGAGACACCCAGCCTGTAACTGTTACCAAACAAAGAGGCTCCTGCTAGAAGTCAATACTAAGACACCAGGTTTCTAAGAAAAGAAAAGGTTTTTGTTGTAAGTCAACTCCCAAGAAGACAGGAGTCCAGCTCAAATCCATCTCCCTGTGCTGGCTTTAAAGCAGTATTTTATTAGAAAAGGCATAGGGAATGGATCCCGGGATTAGCAATTGATTGGTGGAAGGAAAGGGGGTCTGGGAAGTCCTCAGCCATGCACAGTTACCTTCTCATGCTGCCTCATGGGCCTCATGTGTAAATTTGGAAGGAGCTAGTATGAAGCATATGGTGGAAATTCAGTCTGTGACATCAGCAAGCTCCTTCTGTGCCGACTCCAGTTAGCCATATTGGTTCCAATCAATTTAAGCCAATTTTTAAAAATTTTAACTTTGGGGTACATGTGTAGGATGTACAGGTTTGTTACACAGGTAAACATGTGCCGTGGTGGTTTGCTGCACCCATCAACCCATTACCTAGGTTTTAAGCCCAGCATGCATTAGCTGTTCTTCCTGATGTTCTCCCTCCCCACAGCTCTGCACCCCCAGACAGGCCCCAGTGTGTTGTTTCCCTCCCTGTGTCTATGAGTTATCATTATTCAGTTCGCACTTATGAGTGAGAACAAGCAGTGTTTGGTTTTCTGTTCCCATGTTAATTTGCTGAGGATAATAGCTTCCAGCTCCATCCATGTCCCTTCAAAGGACATGAACTCATTTCTTTTTATGGCTGCATAGTATTCCATGGTGTGTACATACCACATTTGCTTTATCCAGTCTATCATCGACGGGCATTTGGGTTGATTCCATGTCTTTACTATTATGAATAGTGCTACAATGAACATACACACGCATGCATCTTTATAATAGAATGATTTATATTCCTTTGGGTATATACTCAGTAATGCGATTGCTGGGTCAAATGGTATTTCTGGTTCCAGGTCTTTCAGGAATCACCACACTATCTTCCACAATGGTTAAACTAATTTACACTCCCACCAACAGAATAAAAGCGTTCCTATTTCTCTGCAGCCTCGCCAACCTCTATTGTTTCTTTATTGAGCCCATTTTTTAACCTCACAAGTGGAGGGAGTTTCAGAGTTTCAGCAAGTTGTTTATTTTCTTATATGCTCTCCTGTAAACCCAAGAACAGAGTCATTGGCTTTTTAACTCTTTGGGGCATGGTTTTAACTCTCTGGGGCATGTATGGTCCAAACCCTCTCTCACCCCTCATTCCTGCCCCAGCCACAGATGATCAAGCAGGGACAGATGCCTGATCCAAACAAAGCCATCAAATATTTCACCCTGGGAATTGGGACTTGGGAATGGATAGGAGTGAGCAGCTCGAAGTGGCTGACCCCATAGCATGTCAATTTGAGGGCTTTATGGTAGCTATGCTCTGCCAAGTAGCCACAGGAGCAAAGGAATCAGTCTGCAGAACAAAAAGGACATACAGTAAGAACCTTCCAATTCCTCGGACTGGGCCCTATCTGGTGGCAGCTCCTCTGCCCCTGAGTAGAGGAAGATACCCTTGTATCATTTTCTAAATATTCCCCAGGGAAACTTTGACACCTGTAATTAGAAGAATCTTAATTAAGATAGCAGCTGACCAGTAAGGTCCCATCACGCAGAGGGTGTGTGACTGACCACGGTCTACTCCAGTGCAGCCCTTTGAAGTCGGTTCTTGAAAGACAGTACGTATATTGAAATAAGATCCTGAAATATGAATCTTGAAGCTTCCTCTTTCTTGCCTCACTTGCCAACTGTGCAGGAGCAGAAGTCCCTGAGTGGAGCAGAACTTGCAGTCTGTACCACAAGATTAGATTGCACCCCTTTCCCTAATCGGTCCTGGGCATCTACAAGTCCTCAAGCCACACGGACACTGAAAAAAGGAAACAGGTAATAGTCAGACTCTTGTACCTCCAAACTAGACTTTTGGAAATCCAAAGAGAAATCCCTGAGTGGAAGAGAACATAGACAGAGTTTATGATGGAATCAAGACTAGAAAGAAAATGGAGGGAGAGGGGGCAACGGAGCAACCCTCCCTGGAAAACAAAACAAAGGGCACCAGGATGGGTGAGGGCACTAGCATGGTGGGGCCATGACCTTGGGAGTTCTATTGACAAGAAGACTAGACATGGCATGGAGTGCAGAAATTACTCTCAGAGAGGGAAGTCTGTGTGGAGAGGCATCGTAGCCCCTCCTGAGTCAGTCTAGTGCCTGTGGATCATCCCAATCCTTGGAGGGAGCAGCTCCCTCGCAGAGGCTGTGCTGCAGGGTCTTTGGCAGCAGCCTGCACATCTCCCAGCTCATCTGGCTGCCTGGACTACAGAACTTTGCCAAGCCCCCATCAGAGCTTCCTCTTATGGACCCCTCCCTTATCAATGGCCCAAAATACTCTAATGTCCCTGAAATAGAAGGTGATGGCCTTCGCCCTGGGGGAGCCACAGTGCTGTGAAAGCAAAAGCTGCAACCCCAACCAGTGAGGAGGCCCCTCGCCGTACCCAGTAAACAATTCATCAGGCTCCCATGACTGGAATGAAAAACCATTTGGGGCTCATCTCCAGGGAATATCACAAAGGAGGGTCCTTGAAGGGGGTAGGTACCGAGGAAAAGAATGACACGAAGTCAACCGCCCCTTTTTGTACTTGTCGGTAATGTACAAAAATCAGTCATCTATCCAGTATACAAGGTAGGAAACTGAGACTTGGTGAAAGGAAAGGAGAAACAAAAGAAGAGAATCGAGTTTATTTAAAGGCTCCGCCATGGTAGGCATGGTACTAGATATGTCCCCACCAGAGTTGGTTTCCTTGGGTCACACTGGTATTGTCCCCAATCTCTGTCATTCTTGGCACCTCCTAAATTGCGGCCCTTATCACCCCAGGTGCCTGTCCTCTCACCATCACATGTGCTCTCTACTGCCTCTCTCTACCTTTTCTTCCCCTCCTTTTGAACCCGCCCTCTCTTATTAACAGAATTCATCCCTCCACAGGATGCCTCAGCAAGACCCAGCCCTCCAACGCACACCAATTCCCTATTTATCTTCTCAGATAAGTGTGGCTCTTTTCCCCTTAGCCCAGGACATCCCCAGGCCAGGAGGGGCACAAGTATTCCCCATGTTGCTTCTAAGCCTTGTTCATCTATACTTTCCCCCTTCACTCACCTGTCACTTTCTCCCCACAGTCACTTACTCTGGCATCTGGTGTAGCATCTTCACTCTCCATCCATAGCCTGTCCATCTCTCCTAGTGACCTCACCTTCCTGAAACAATACTTCTTGAGTTCCAAGCCTCACCTTCCTCAATTACCGCAATTTCAACTACCTCCACTTCTGAGCATACCCTGACTCTACCCACAGTCAATTCTCTTCTATCTCTTTTTTTTTTTTTTTTTTTTTTGATACTGAGTCTAGCTCTTGTCACCCAGTGTGGAGAGAAGCGGTATGATCTCAGCTAACTGCAATCTCTGCCTCCTGGGTTCAAGTGATTCTCCTGCCACAGCCTCCTGAGTAGCTGGGATTATAGGCACATGCCCCCACACCAGGCTAATTTTTGTACTTTTAGTAGAGACAGGGTTTTGCCATGTTTGCCAGGCTGGTCTCAAACTCCTGACCTCAGGTAATCCACCTGCCTTGGCCTCCCAAAATGCTGCAATTACAGGTGTGAGCCACCACGCCTAGCCAATTCTCTTCTTCTATCTTAAACCCCAGCATTTACAATCTGAAAGTCTTTCCTGCAAATATTTTTAACTCCCTCCTTAACCTCCTTGTACCTCAGCTCTGCTGCACTCTCTTTTCTTTTTTCTGTCAATGAATAAAGACTTTCCCTGGTCTTGCTTCTGTCCTCTTTCCACTGAGCCTCCTTAAACATTAACCTTAGGTGCACTTGCAACACTCATATCCCCTGTCCTTCCACCTCCCCCAGCCTGCAGACTCAACCCTGGATCAGCCCAACAATCTGCCTTCTACCTGCTCTGATACTAAAACAACTTGGTGCAGCTGCAGAATATCTCACAACTTCTCTGGCTGGGTCTATTACCAAAATGCCAGGATTTGGGTCTAGGTCCCATAGCTCCTCAGACAGAATGGCAATCACTGAGACAATGCGTATTTTCAGGGAAGAAGGCTTTAATTGGGTGCTGCAGCCAAGGAGAATGGGAGAGAAGTCTCAAATCTGTCTTCCTGACTGGCTAAAATTGAGGGCTTATATAGTGGGGGAGGTGGCAAAACAGGAACTAGGGAGAGGTATGGAAGCAATCATGATGGATGAGGGGTCTCGTGCCTCATTTTCTTGGTGCCATGATCCGGTGAGTTTCACTCCCTTGCCTAAGGGTTAGTTTCCTGAGGAAAGAACTCAGATGAGACAAATGTAAGTTTCAGGTTTTAAGATGGGAGGGTCAATTTCTGTTTGTATTCAAAAAAAACCCATGAGTATCAGTTCTATGGAGCAACTGGGCCACCTCCAGGGTTACTACAATGTGTAGTTCTCAGCTAGCCCTTTGGTACTGCTGTCAATCCTTTGATTTATTTTAGATTAACTCCCTTTCTTCTGTAAATACTCCCAACTTTGCAATTACCCTACTAGTCTCAGTCAGGGATGTGTGGCTTCCTCCCATTGATGTCCAATATCGATAGGTGCCCCCATAAGATGGGGGTGGGGGTGGGTGAAGTTTAAAGTACTAACCCTCTAGTAATCACCTGTCTGGTTTCCATGGCAATCAGTCCTTTTTAGGAGCCTGCAGGCCCCCAAGCATGGAAATAAAAGAAAACCTTGAGTTCCTTCAAGGGAAATTCCAGGCATCTAAGCTACCCTTCAGAAGACTATAGCATAATAAGAATTATATATATTTGGTCCCTACACCCACCCCACTGCTCATTTTCTGGACCCAGCTCCTAAAATCCTTAAAATCTCCCAAGTGATGTTGTCTTCTGTATGCTAATGTGGTGACTGGTGGCTGGGATCCTGGGTAGCCTCAGGATGGGGACTGATTGCCATGGAAACTAGACAGGTAATTACCAGAGGGTTACTGCTTTAAACTTCACCCACCCCCACCCTCACCACCCTCTCACCTCTAGGGAGAGGAGAGTCTGGAAGTTAAGTTAATCATTAATGGCCAATGAAGTCTCCATAAAAACCCAATGAATAAAGTTGCAAGAGCTTCTGGGTTGATGAAGACATCCACATGCTTGTAGGGCTTCTCACCCCAACACTACCAGGACAGAAGCTCCTATGTGCAGGACCCTCCTAGACTTCACCCTATGTGCCTCTTCATCTGTATCCTTTATCAAATGCCCTATGTACCTTTTCATCTTTCACCTTTATCAATTTATTTCTTCACCTCTATTCCTCGGCATCCTTCATCAAATCCTTTATAACACACTGGTAAATGAAAATGTTTCCCTTAGCTCTGAGAGCCATTACAGCAGATCATCCAGCCCAAGGAGGGTGTTGTGGGAACCCCTGATTTATAGCCAGTCAGACAGAAGAGAAGATGACAACTTGTACTTGCCATTAGCATCTGTGTTGGACCGTTCTTGCATTGCTATAAAGAAATACCTGAGACTGGGTAATTTATAAGAAAAGAGGTTGCATTTGCTCATGGTTCTCTAGGCTGTACAGGAAACACAGTGCTGGCTTGTTTCTGGGAAGTTTTTACTCATGGAAGTTTTTACATGGAGGAAGGGGAAACAGGAGCAGGCAGCTCACATGGTAAAAGTGGGAACAAGAGAGGGTCAGTGGGAGTGTGGTGGGGAAAAGTACCACACATTTTTAAATGGCCAGAAATCATAAGAACTCACTCACTATCATGAAGACAGCACCAAGCCATGAGAGATCTGTCCCCATCATCTAAACACCTCACACTAGGCCCCACTTCCAGATTTGGAGATTAAAATTCAATATGAGATTAGGCAGGGACAAATATCCAAACTATATCATTGTGTTCCTGGCCCCTCCCAAATTCAATGTCCTTCTCATATTGCAAAATACCATCATGCCTCCCCAACAGTCCCCAAAATTCTTAACTCATTCCAACATTAACTCAAAAGTCCAAAGTCCAAAGTCTCATCTGAGACAAGACAAGTCCCTTCCAACTATGATCCTGTAAAGTCAAAACATATTAGTTACTTCCAAGAAACAATGTGGGTACTTAAGTGGTGTCATTGTCTGTTGTAAATACCTGGGATTCATTGTCTCATACCAAGAAGATTAAGGACATGGACACACATGAGGTGTGAGTTTAGGAGCAGAGGTTGAATAGGCAAAAAAAAGAGAAAGGAGAACAGCTTTCTCTCTTATGAGAGGGGTACACAAAAGGGAAATCCAGCCCATGGCAGAGCACACTGGATTTTATAGACAGGCTTGAGGAGGCAGTGTTTGATTTACATAGGGCCCACACATTGACTGGACCAGGTGAGATGTCTACATAATGCATGGGGAAGGCTGGCCACCCCATTCTAATCTTATTATGCAAATGGACTTTCTACTTGCCCAGCAGCATGTTGTCTGCTCCTTACCGTACACGTGGCTGGCAAAGAGAAGAGAACGTGGAGCCATCATTTTGACCATGCCTAGTCCCAGGTAGCCTTTTCCTATTGGCACAACTACCAGCGTTCACCGGTGCAAGCTTCTAGCTTGCTTGTCTATGTTTGCAGCTTGATTTTACAGGATGCTCTTTGTTAGAAAATAAAATGATTTGGGGGCTGCTTTTCATTAAAAGGAAAACCTTACTGAGGACTTCCTTACTCTATCGTTTAAATGATTTCTTCTTAACTCCTATACCTGTATAGGCATTGGGTAAACATTGCCATTTCAAAAGGGATAAATTAGCCAAAAGAAAGTGGCTAAAGGCCTCATGCAAGTCTGAAACCCAACAGGGAAGTCATTAATTCTTAAAGCTCCAAAATAATCTCATTTGACTCCATATCCTGCATCCAGAGCACACAGGTGCAAGGGGTGGACTCCCAAGGCCTTGGACTTGGACCTCTCTGACTTTATGGGGTTCAGCCTCTACAGCTGCTCTCACAGGTTGTTGAGTGCCTGAGGTTTTTTCAAATGCAGGGTGCAAGCTGCTGGTTGATCTATTATTCCGGAGTTTGGAGGGCAGCTGCCCACTTCCCACAGCTCCATGAGGCAGTGCCCCACTGGGAACTCTGTGTGGGAGCTCCAACTTCATATTTCCCCTTTGTACTGCTCTATTAGAGGTTTTCTGTGGGACTTCTGCCCCTGCAGCAGGCTTCTGCCTGAGCACCCAGGCTTTCTCATACATCCTGTGAAATCTAGGTGGAGGCTGCCAAGCATTCTTCAGTCTTGCATTCTGTGCACCTACAGGCTTAACACTACATGAAAGCTGCCAAGGCTTATGGCTTTCATTCTTCAAAATGGCAGCCCAAAGTATACCTGGGCCCCTTTGAGCCTCAGCTGGAGCTGGAGGAAGTATCCCAAGGGTGTGCAGGGCAGCACCCTAGGCCTTTCCTACAAAACCATTCTGTTCTCTTAGGCCACCAGGCCTATGATGGGAGGGGCTGCCACAAAGGTCCCCAAAATGTTTATGATGTCTTCTCCCCATTGTCTTGGATATTAGCACTTGGTTCCTTTTTAATTATGCAAATATCTCTGGCAAGTGGTTGCCCCACAACCTGCTTGAATTCCTTTCTTGAAAACACTTTTTTCTTTCTCTGCCACACAGCCAGGCTGCAAATTTTCCAAACTTTTATGCTCTACTTCCTTTTTAAATATAAATTCCAACTTTAAGTTATTTGTTTGCTCCCACATCTGTGCATAGGCTATTAGAAGCAACCAGGTAACATCTTGAATGCTTTGCTGCCTAGAAATTTCTTCTGCCAGATACCCCTACATCATCACTCTCAAATTCAATCTTCCATAGATCCCCAGGGCATGAACAGAATGCAGCCAAGCTCTTTGCTGAGGTATAAAATGCATGACCTTTGCTCCAGTTCCCAATAAGTTCCTCATTTCCTCTGAGACTTTGGCAGCTGGGACTTTACTGTCCATATTAGCAGTTTGGTAACAACCATTTAACCAGTCTATAAGAAGTTTCAAACTTTCCCTCATCTTTCTGTCTTCTTCCAAGGCCTCCAAACTCTTCCAAAATCTGCCCATTACCCAGTTTCCAAGTTGCTTTTACATTTCCAGGTATCTTTATAGTAATACCCCACTTCTGGCACCAATTTTCTGTGTTAGGCCATTCTCACATAGCTATAAAGAAATACCCAAGACTAGGTAATTTATAAGAAAAGGGAGTTAATTGGCTTATGGTTCCACAGTCTATATAGGCTGGCATTTGCTTCTGAGGAGGCCTCAGGAAGCTTTTATGGATGGTGAAAAGTGAAGCAGGAGCAGGCACATCACATGGTGAAAGCAGGAGCCAAAAAAGGTTGGGGAGAAGGGGAAGTGCCACAAACTTTTAAATGAACAGATCTTGTAAGAACTCACTATCACAAAGAGCAAGTCATGAGGGATTCACCCCCATGATCCAGACACCTCCCACCAGGCCCCACCTCCAGCATTGGGGATTACAATTCTGTGTGAGATATGGGTGGGGACAAATATCCAAACTCTATCAATATCTGAAGTGAGGGGCAGTCTTGTGGGACTGAGTTCTTAACTTGTGGGATCTGACACTAACTCCAGGTAGACGGTATCAGAATTGAATTAAATTTAGGACACCCAGCTGGTGTCAGAGAATTGGTCAGGGTGGGAAACCAGACCCACACCAGCACATCTGGTGTCAGAAGTGAAGTCTTGAGGGTAATATTGAATACAGAGAAAAACAGTTTGCTTTTCCTTTATGCAGACCAAGTTCATAAAGACCCTCCAATGATTCCACCTGCTACTCATGAAGGAGTGCTGGTTGACATTCTCTGGTTTGACCCAAGCAAGCTCTTTGATAAAATGGTACTACCCCAACTCCTGGATATTGATGTGCAGTCTCTGAACACAGATTTCTACAGCAGTGGGTAGACTCCGGGGATAGGCCTAACGGGGCGGGGGGTGCCTAATGGGGAATTACAGTGTTTCCCAGTAACCTAATGCTAGGAAGCACCATTCATCCACAGAGGCCACTTTTGGATAGAGATTGCAATGACCCTAAGAAACTCCTTCAATTTCTATAGTCTACCTGGGCACAACTTCCCTTGACAATATTTTAAAGCTGATTTTCAATAACTGCATATCACATTTCAAACACTATTCTAAGTGTTATTACACATATAGTATATAGTAATTCATTTAATCCTCACAATAATCCCCTGAGCCCAATACTATTATCATCCCCATTTTACAAATGAAAAACCTGAGCCAGAAAAAGGTTAAGTAATCTGCACAAACCTGGTAAGACGTAGAGCCAAGATTCAGACCCAGCAATCATGCCCCAAAGCTCATACATTTGACCACTTCCCTTTACTGTTGCTGTGCTCAAGTGAGTGGCAATCAGGATCACTGGGTTTCTTAGGATCAGATCAACTCAAACTTCCATTCACATCCTGGGGAAATGCCAGTCCCCTCCTAAAGGTTCTTGAGACATCTCGAGGGGTCAAGGGTCTCATGGTCACCTCTGGCACCAATTGTGTAGCTCTACTAAACGTCTCATGATTCCCATTCTTAAGTCTACATCTCATGAGTGTTAATTTATCTCTACCCTGGCATTGACCCAGTGGGGAAATTCCATGTCTTCCCTTAATTGAATGTTTTTCAAACTGCAGGTCCCACCCTTTGGTGGATCATATAATCAATGTAGGAAGTCGAACCAGAATTTTTTTTAATTAACTAGAAAACATAAAAGTTCACAAGAGGAATTGTGGCAATGTAAACGCTGACACAAATATTGTGGCCAACTGCTCGTTACATGTGAGAGAGACCGTGGTAGGTATATAATGAATATACACAGTGGCTAGGAATGGATCATTTATTCTTTTGCTCAATGACATTTTATTCTATTCCTCGGCTTATGATGGTCAATTTGACCATCACCATAATGGTAGAGTTAATTTGGTGCACTTTTATTTTCTATTATCGTAATTTGCATTTCCTCTGTCAGCAAAATTATAGAGGCTTTCAACTGAGGTTTGGTGACCAATTTGCAAGGTCGTTTTCAGAAAGGATGCTTTCAAGCAGCACTTCTTTTAGTTTCTCAATAATTATCTTTTTATTGAAACAGTGTAACTCGTCTTTCAACTGTATTACTTTATTATTGGAAGACAAAAGATTGAACAGGGGGAAAAACCAGAGGCATGTGTGCAGCTTCAACAGCTGAATCTGGAAGTTCAAAACTAATGATATTGAGCAAAATGTTCACTCTAATCAATAAACGTGGACTTAATTGAGTTTTATTTTTAAAAAGTAAAAGGTCAGTGTAAGCTTTTATAATGAAGATTATTTTTAAATGCATTTTATCTTATATGCAAACTTCTTTGAAAATGACAGAAACCAATGCATCTTTGGTAAGTATATATTTTCACTAAGTTCTTCAAGACTTTTCTTTTTTTTTTTTTGAGACGGAGTCTCGCTCTGTCACCCGGGCTGGAGTGCAGTGGCCGGATCTCAGCTCACTGCAAGCTCCGCCTCCCGGGTTTATGCCATTCTCCTGCCTCAGCCTCCGAGTAGCTGGGACTACAGGCGCCCGCCACCTCGCCCGGCTAGGTTTTTGTATTTTTTAGTAGAGACGGGGTTTCACCCTGTTAGCCAGGATGGTCTCAATCTCCTGACCTCGTGATCCGCCCGTCTCGGCCTCCCAAAGTGCTGGGATTACAGGCTTGAGCCACCGCGCCCGGCCCCAAGACTTTTCAAGTAAGGAAAAGAAAAGACATGAATTACTGACACAATTTCTAATTTGAGAGGAGTTCAATATATTGGTTAAGTACCAAACTTTGAAGTTAATTGCTTGGGTTTGGATTCCAGAACTTCCTCTTGCCCTCTTGGGCAAGTTATTCTCCATGGCTCCATTAATATAAAACAAACATAACAATGGTAATTAGTTTAGGGCATTGTAAAAAAAAAAAAAAAAAAATACATGCAAAGCCCATAGAAAAGAGCTTGCAGATAGGGACTGCTATTCAGGGGTCTCCAACCCCCAGGCCATGGATTGATACTGGCCCCTGGCCTGTTAGGAACCAGGCCACACAGCATGAGGTGAGTGGCAGGCCAGCAAGCATCATCACCTGAGCTCCGCCTCCTGCCAGATCAGTGGTGCCATTAGATTCCCACAGGAGTGCGAACCCTATTGTGAACTGTGCATGGAAGGGATCTAGGTTGTGCGTTCCTTATGTCTGGCAGAAGAAATTTCAAAAATCTAATGCTTGTAATGCCTGATGATCTGAGTTGGAACAGTTTCATCCCAAAACCATCTCCCTTGATCACAGCCTCTAGTCCATGGAAAAATTGTCTTCCATGAAACTGGTCCCTGGTGCCAAACAGGTTAAGGATTTATGCTACCTATACTACTGTATACAGGCCTTTGCTGTTTGTAGTTTTAGTCATTTTACAGTGGCTAAGAAGTCTTATTCTAATACGTAATTGTATCTTGGGTGGTAAAAGAGAAAATGGAACACATGGCTCCTAAAATGTATTATTATTTTAGTACATATGAATATATGGGTGTAATTTTAAATAATAAACCAGCAGATCAAATTAAATCTCTTCGTCTTAGTGAAAACACAATACCACTGTACAGAATGCACAGGCTACTATAGATTTCAAGATCTGACTTGAGGGCACTAGTTTTCTAAGAGAAGCAATATTTTTATGTCAGATATGTGTGGTTAGATAATTTATGGAGAATTTGCTATATAATTTAAATGTATTTTATTTTATTTATTTATTTATTTTGAGATGGAGTTTCACTCTTGTTGCCCAGGCTGGGTTGCAATGGCATGATCTCGGCTCACTGCAACCTCCACCTCCCGGGTTCCAGCAATTATCCTGTCTCAGCCTCCCGAGTAGCTGGGATTACAGGCGTGCACCACCACACCCAGCTAATTTTTGTATTTTTACTAGAAATGGGGTTTCTCCATGTTGGTCAGGCTGGTCTCAAACTCCCGACCTCAAGTGATCCACCCACCTTGGCCTCCCAAAGTGCTGGGATTACAAGCGTGAGCCACCGTGCCTGGCCATAATTTAAATTTAATCTTACATAACTGTATTACATACAGTTACAAAATGAGAAGAGTACATTATTTATCAGTATGAATTAAACTAGAGGACAATTAAAAAGCATAGGAGAGTAAATACACCTGGAAAATTTGGTGGAATTAAATGCTGCTAATAACAGTGCATTTGGAACATTTTATGTGTCTTGATATGGACATCTAAAGATATTCTACCAAATCTCATGGACAAATAGAAAACTTCATTCTAGATTGTTAATTTTACTGAAGGAATCTCACTGAATAGCTAACTTTTTGGAATATTTTATTGAGAGACTAGAGTTAATCATATCTACTTATTATATCATCCCAAAGTTTATTGGTTGTTACAGGGAAAGTGTTGAACCTTGTATATGAATTCTGGAATGAGATTCATATTTTTCTAGTTAAGCTGCAATATCATTTGGCAATTGTTTCAAAAATGGTGTTTGTTAATAAAATTGACATATTCAGCTGATATTTTCAGCATTCTTAATGAACTAAATTTGAAACCACAGAGAAAAATCCACAAGATACTCAACATAGGGATTTCAAAAGATTTATTTGCCCACTAAAACTTCAGTAATCACTCCATCTATTAAGTGTTCCCAGTATTGTTACAACATATCAAAGAGAACATTACTAATGAACATCGCCCAGTTGAAATAGAAGAGATATTGTTACAACTTCCCTCCTAACCAAATTTTTCATCTTTAACTTTCCAAAAGAGAAATTGAAACATTAAAGAAAAATGCTTGGATTACAAATCCATTTCCTTTTCCAAACCCTGATTCAATAATGGAGCTTCATCGGTGTTGTCCAAAGCACAGAACAAATTATTGCAGTTAAGTCATTCATGCTGAAGAACGATCACAGTGATCACAAGACTTTTTATGTCCATCATTTTTTATTAAGATTGAATAAGAATTTATATAATTAAATAGAAAAAGTATATTGCTATTATCATTCACAGAAGCCCATTTAGGTTAACTAAATCTTCAACTACGACTGCTTTAAAAACAAAGAAAAAATGTCATCAACAATTCACCAGATGTGCTAGAAGCCTTGTCCACATGTGTCTTAGAAAGGATGACATTATGAACAGGCAAGCACAACTATCTCATCATATCATCTTTATGTATTTGAAATCATATAGTTCTTATTTATTTGAACTATGTCTATGTTGCATTTAGGGATTAATAATACCATATTTGATATTTAACTTTATGTGTTTACTTTATCACACAAAATAGGGACAAGAATTGTTTTGTGGACATGTGTGTGCGTGTGCGTATGTGTGTACAGGTGTGCGTATACTCATTCTGGGTTTAATGTAAATTCATCCCAACAAGATTACCTGAATCAGTCCTCTCCACCTTACCCTAAAACTCATGAAAACAAGGATGTTGCCAACATCCAAAGAGGCCCAGGGTCTGCATAACAGAGGGCTTACATGGCCATAACATGTAGCTATCAACTTGAAGTTGCAATTTATGTTTCAAATTTTATTTATTTATTTATTTATTGGAGATAGGATCTTGCTCTGTTGCCCAGGCTAGAACGCAATGGTGCGATCATGGCTCCCTATGGTCTAAACCTCCTGGGCTCAAGTAATCATTCCTCCTCGGCTTCCTAAAGTGCTGGGATTATAGGTGTGAGCCATCATACAATTCAGTTGTCCTTGTTCTTAAGTCATGTCAGCCATCATGGATCCCTTTGGGACCTCAGCCTCCTGCTGTGTGCTGGCTCCTCTCTTCTCTTTTCTACCCTTTCCTCTCACCACCCCAAAACCCACCTCCCCAGGTCCCCCAAGAAATTCCAAGTTTGTTTCACTCTATTAAGCACAATATTTCAGCTCTCCTCAGCCAGCTTCATGTCCACCTATCCAAAGGCACTCAAAGTGTCCACTAAATAAACTTAGGCCCATTTCCCTCTAGCAGACCTCTCCTCCTTTACCTTCTCAGGCCCCAAACCTATCTACCCATCCTACGTTCCTTCACCCTTAGGATTCAGGAAGTCTCTCCTCAAACATGAATCTTCTTGAGACCACCTCTTCTAGTATTCTCAGGCCTCCCTGACTCATCTTTCTTGCTCCAGCCCCTGCCACAATTTCCTTTTGTAATTGTCAGTCTCTTGTGAAAAAAATCTGCCTTACAGCCAGGACCACTCTGAGTGATCTCTTTCCTTCCTCCGCTGAGATCTGAAATTCTCATGTGGGAGTTGTTCCTTCCTCGGCCTCTCCCAGAATGGCTCTGCAAGTAACACTTCCTGAGCACTTAACTCTCCTGGGTACTATGCCGAGTGCTTTGCATAAATTATCCCCACAGCAGCCCAGCTTGGTAGATTCAGTTAGTTCCTGCATTTTATTAGAGAGACAACTGAGGTTTACAGAGAAAAGGTAATTTTCCCATTCATTCAGCATTAAGTGGGGCAGCTGGGATTTGAAAATACCGCCACCCTGGTGTGACAGCCTAGGCTCACTACTCCATCCACCTCTCTCCTGTGTTAAAAATCACTTCTTGCACTCAGACCAAACTCTAGTGAAATTAGAGCAAAGCAGGGAAAAGCAGAAAAAGACGCCTGATCTTCTGAGAATTCTTGAACTACAGGAAGGAAGGGCTTTGTTTGCTCACTGCTTGATATGATTTGGATCTGTGTCCCCAACCAAATCTTACGTCAATCTAATCCCCAGTGTGGGAGGTGGGGCCTGGTGGGAAGTGACTGAATCATGGGAACAGTTTCTCATGAATGGTTTAACACCATTCCCCTAGTCGCTGTTCTCATGATAATGAGTTCTCATGAGATCTGGTTGTTTGAAAGTGTGTAGCACCTCCCTACTCTCTTCCTCCTGTGCTGACTATGTGAAGATGCCTGGCTCCCCCTTCACCTTCTACCATGATTGAAAGCTCCCCCAGGCCTCCCTAGAAGCAGAAGCCACTCTGCTTCCGTATGGCCTGTGGAACCATGAGCCACTTAAATCTTTTTTCTCTACAAATTACTCAGTCTCAAGCATTCTTTATAGCATTGCAAGAGTGGACTAATATAGTGCTGTATCCCCAGAACTCTGACCACTGAACACAGAATAGATGAAGGGCTCAGAATTAATTTCAGGGTAAATAAATGAATGGAGTTTCAAATTCTATCTCTAACCATTAATTTCTTTTTTTCTTTTTCTTTTTGTTTTTTTTTTTTTTTTTTGAGACAGAAGCTCGCTCTGTCACCCAGGCTGGAGTGCAGTGGCACAATCTCGGCTCACTGCAAGCTCCGCCTCCCGAGTTCATGCCATTCTTCTGCCTCAGCCTCCCGAGTAGCTGGGACTACAGGCGCCCGCCACCATACCTGGCTAATTTTTTTGTATTTTTAGTAGAGACGGAGTTTCACCATGTTAGCCAGGGTGGTCTCAATCTCCTGACCTCATGATCCGCCCACCTCGGCCTCCCAAAGTGCTGGGATTACAGGCATGAGCCACCCCACCTGGCTACCTCTAACCATTAATTTCTTAGCAACAGGAGCAACAGTAAAGGTTTTTGTATATAGCTCACCAAGCACATGCACGTCCATTACCTGATTCAAGCCTAACAACAGCCCCATGAATTTAGAGTTACTATCATCCCCCTTCGCTGAGTACCTACTATGTATGGTACCAGGACATAAGCCCAGTGGTATGAAGAAACATAACCAAGCTACCCACTCATTCATCCATTCAACAAGTATTTATTCACTGAGCACCTGCTAAATTCCAAATACTGTTCTGGGTTCCAGGAATTGAACAATGACCAAGACAATCTCTGCCCACATGTAGTTTTAAGACTAGTGGAGAAGGCAGAAAAACAGATACGAAAATATATTTATGGTATAATGCAAGGGAAAAATACGTGTTATTAAAAATAGTGAAGTAGGAGGGAAATGAGGGTTACTACTCTATCTACGGTGCTCATATTCGAGCAGAGCCCAGGATGACGTGTGCAGGAAGGAAAGCCAAGCACACGCCTGGATGGCAGTGGGAGGCAGCGGGAGGGCGGTGCACCAGCATAGGCAGGTGTGTACGAGGCTCCCCTAAAGAGCAGCCAAGGAGGCGATGGCCGGAGTTCAGCCTGATGGAGGGAAAGAGTTGTCAAGCTGCAGCCCTGTTCAATAGCCCACAAGATGACTCTGTGAAAACTTGAAAAAGATATTGCTTCCCCTAAACACCTTATTTCAACTCCCAGAAAATTGCCCGGCATTGTGCCCCTGCCATTGTGCACAGATAAAGAAGATAAATTCAAGAAAGAACCCAGGCATAGTCCAGAAGAGAAGAATCCAGCTAGCAAAACTGGGACAGAATGGGCAGGGAGGGAACCAGGGGAGTGTGGTATCCTACAAGCCAAGTGAAGGATGCCTCAAAAAGGAAGGAGATGGGTGGGATGCTACTCATCAGTTGAGATAAAAACTCAGAGGTTTCCAACAGATGGTCATTGCAGACCTGGAGTTTAGGTGGAGTAGTGAGGACCCAAATCTGATGGAGTGGATTAAAGAGAGAACAAAAAGTGAGGAAATGGAGGCAGCTACCAGAGACAACTCCCATAGCTTAGAACAATATTAGAAATAAAGGGGAGAAATGGGGCTGAGCAGGATGTGAGGTTAAAGGTAAGTGGTACTGCAGTGTGTTTAAATTTCACTGGAATGACACAGTAGAGAGAGACAGGTGATGCAGAAGGAAGCAAGAAAAGCAGGAATAAAGTGCTTGAGTAGGCGAGAACAGAAGGGATCCAGCATGCGAGTGGAAAGCCAGCCCTAGGTAAGAACAAGAACTTCTCATTCAAGCAACAGAAGTAGAGATGCAGGAAGGATCACAGATCTTGTAGTTGAAGCCTAGCAAAGTTCTCTTTCAATTGCTTTCATTTTATCAGTGACATAAGAAGCAAGGTTATGAGTGGAACAGAGAGAGCATTGGTGGTCCAAGGAAAGAGGAGACAGGAGTGAAATCACTCTTTGGGAGAGTGGGGCTGGATTGACAAGGTGAGTGAAGGGCTGAGTGCCTACTTCAATCCAAGGTCAACAGTTTAAAGTGAGGCCAGTTGACAAGGGTGTGTGCTCTTCACAAGCCATAGGGAGCTGCTTGGGTGAGGGAGGAGAATAGTCCAAGTTGGATTTAACCAGGATTGAAGCTTTGCCAATAAGTACAAAGAAAGACGAGATGAACAAGGGAGTTGAGTGGTACGCAAGAAAATGTATGCAAGCCAGTTTATGAAATATCAGGTGGATAATGGGGAAAGAGATTGACAGAGAAAAGGAATAAGGTGGATTGGCGGTCTCAGAGGTCCCAAAGAATTGCTGAAGTTGGGATACCAAAGGCAACAGGCTAGAATAGAAAGAGAGGATGATCAGAGAGCATATGAAGTGAAGTGGAGACTTTGAGGTGGTGAGGGAATGGGTAATACAAAGTCTAGGGTATGGCCCTGGAATAAAAGACTGACATGGTCCAAGGATAAAATCCTCGCAAATGAGAGGCCAAGTGTTGCATGAATTATCTATGTGGATATTCAGAATACTGAAAATGATGACATAAGTGGCAGTGGAAAGACTGAAATCCAGGTGCTAAAATTCTCAATAAATGAGGGACATGCGGAGGAGGAGGGTAGGTGACAAAAAAGGAGGGTGTGGGATGTGGCAGAGCCCCGTGGCATGTGCTTCGGATTCGCTGCAATTCTTTAGAGTGGGGGCAACAGAGGCCTGGGAACAGCAGGGAGAATCAGGGATGTCTCACCTGTCTCCAGGCTTAAGATGTGAAGAGGGCAGGAGAGAAAAGAAAAGGAAGGAAATACCCCTTGAGTGGGCTGCAAAAAGATGAAGAAAGTGTTCAGAAAACAATTAGAGACTAACAGGGATTTTGCTGATGACAGTCTGGGAGCCCAGAAAGTTTAGTGGACAGCTTTGGGGACTGGGAAGAGTCAAAGCTTGAGTCAGAGAAGGGCTGTAAAGGCAGCAAGAGAGAGAACAACATGGGTTGGCCTTAGATGCTGGGTCACTCACAGTTTCCAGGTGAAAGGGCCATTCTTGGGTAGGGCGCAATGGGAAATGAGACCCAGTGGGTGATTATTCCTAGATGCTGCCTCTTTAGGGACTAGCCTGGGAGTGTTGAGTGTTGAGAGAGAGGAATTGAGGGTCTTTTCAGAAGCACTAACGGACACCAAAGTGTTTTACTTCCGACCTAACTTATTCAGGTTTCCTTATTCCTGATTTCTTTGCTGGCTGGGTCCTTATTTCCTGGCCCGATTAAGCCCGTGCAAGCCTCTCTCTGAGCAGTCTGCTACTTGCATCAGCATCCAAACCTGAGCTCATCTCTGCACTAGTGAATATGCTTCTTTAATTCTACCTACAGTAAATAAGCTATGGAAGTAAATATTTGGGGACTGTTCTGGCTGCATTCTGTCTAACCTGGCCCAACACTAAGGGCTTTTCATAACACGAACAGTAAATAAAACTAACTGAGTTTTATTTTCAGTGAAAACACTCAGACACCCCTTCCTGGTAGACAAACACATGGGAGAGAAAGCATGAAATGAACGAATATAACTGCAGCCAGAGACCATGGTATTAATTATCTTTTTATTTTCTTCCTGTAGAATGTGACAATCCCAGGTCATGTCTTTTCACACCTCTCTGTCCTTAAACAAGCTATTCTTGCTCCTTGGTTGTGCTTCTTGCCTTTGTCTACATGTAGACTTCCTACTCAGTCTTCAAGACCCAGTTCAAATGCTATCTCTCCTTCAAATTCCTAGATCAGCCTCTCACTTCTCTAGCTATGTTCCTTCACTCTATTCCCACGTTAGTTTGTTATAATTTGCCCCTTTGGGTCCAACTCACCTTGCAACATTCCAGCTCCTTCCTGGGGCTAAGAGTCACCTCATCCTTCACCTCTTCCACTCATCACCACTCTTTGCTCAATGGCTCATGTCTTCTTATCCTCCAGTTTTGCTTATAAATCATTTATTTGAAGAAGCTGCCCTGATCCCTTCTTTTAGGGGTAGGTCCTTCCTGTTCTTTTTTCTCAGTCCACTGTTTGTGTCCTTCAGGCTCTGATCACAATTGGCCATTGTTTCCGGCTCCCTCTTCCAGACAAGCACATAATCCAGCTGCAGCCATCTCCCACTTCCCTCCCCATCTTCTGCAAATGTTTCTCCATTTAATCTAGCAATAGACACCACCTAGAAATGAAAACAATCGTTGCCAACCTATCTTATGTCATCTTAACTGCATTTTTTCCTAACATGGAACCGAGTTTTACCTTTTCTCTTTTCATCATCAACAACTAAAAACATCAGGCAATTCCTCACTGTTCAAAGTAAGCCCTGTGTTGCTGAAGACAACTTAGCACACAATGGAGATTGGGTGGGTGGAGGGAACCATGGCTTCCTACTTCAGCCAGAGCAGAGGCTGGAGAAGAAAGAGCTGCTTCTCCTCTCTCCCTCTCTGGGCCAGGACCACTGGTGGCAGCTCTGCTTGATCTGGGACCTCTTAAAGCCAAGATCTGAGATTTGTTTGGAGTCAGAGGAGGGAAGAAGAGTTTCAATCAGAATTTAAATTCCCCTATTTGGAACTCTATGGAGCAGCCAGAATGATTTTCTCAAAGGGACAATCTGATCAGATCCTACTCCTGCCTATAAACCCCTTCAAAGACATCCAGTGCTCATAGGATGAAATCTAAACCTCTTGACCGACGTGTGAAGCTCTGAAGGATTTGAGTCTTGATCATCTCTATGGCATCAACATTAACCTCCTGGGGTCTTTGAGGGCCCCATTATTAGCACCCTTTCTCCCACCCAAGTTCTGACCATCGGAGAAATAGGACAAAGGGGTAAGCATCTTTGTCAGTGATAAAGGCAGGTTGGAGGAATGTAGCTTGAATCTGTGCACTGGTGTACATCACACTCAGAACCTCAAAATTAGGATACCCATGGGGAAGATAGTGCTGATCCAAGACAGGCCACCCCATATGGGCAGAGCCCCTCCCTGGAGGACCAAAGGGATCTCAAGCTCCCTCTCTGAGAAGAAAGGAAGGCACTGAGCTGCTTCTGTCCACTACAGACATCATTCCTACTACACCCCAAGGGAGGTGAGTCAGTGAGGGGTAGAAAGAGGCCAAGAATGCACTAATGAAGTTACCTCCACATGGGAAAAAACTCAGGAGAGGGGAACAAGGGCCCTTACACAGCCCTCCCTCACTTCTTCACTCTGGCCACATTGCCTCCTCTCAGCTACTCATACTTATCTCCTTCCACCACAGGGTCACTGAACACAGTGTTCCTCTGCTGGAATGTGCTTCCCTCCCCTCAGGCCTGGTTAACTTCTCCTGATCCCTTAGCTCTCAGCTGCAACATCATGTTCTTTGGAAAGACCTTCCAGCCCCACTCCATTCCCACCCAAGATCAGTCTGCTGTGTCTCTCTCATTCATAGAACTCGTCACGGTTGAAATCTTATTAGGTGTATGTGATTGATTAAATAATGTCTATCTTCCCTACTGGCCCATAAGCTTCATGAGGGCACAGCCTGGCACAGTTCTTGACACATAGTAGGCATTTGATACTCACTGAACGGAATGCATGAATGAATAAATAAATATATTTTGAAGAGAATTAACAACATACATTCACACACACACACACACACAAGCCAGAGATTCCACAGACAGAACTACACATTTCTGCATGCATGAATGGGACCAGAGAGAAAGTTGCAGTCTTTCCCTGGGAAATAGCCTCGGAGGTAAATACTTGCCTACAGAAAGATTGTTGGGGAATGCTCTTAGGATCAATACCCCTGGGGAGGTGAAAGAAGCAGGACTCAGCATAGAGATCAATTGAAAGTCGTAAGAAAGGCCTTGGTGGAACCGATGCAAGCTCTGAAGCTGAACGGCTTTTCAGAGATTTTTTGAGCCAACTCAGGGGGTCTGGCCTTTGTAGCCCCACTGTACTGACGAGTCATTGGAAGTAGGCTTCCCTTGGGAAGGAGCTATGACCTTGAGTGAGGTGTCTCTCCTATTCTGAGGACAATTCTCAGAGAAGGATTCAGCTGAGAGCTGCCAACACTCCCAGCAGCTGGGGAATGAGTGTCTCAGCCCTGGGAGAGGAAGGGGGATCTGGGTGGTGGACAATAGCATCCATTACAAGCACCCATTTGTCACCTGCTTCCTGAGTCACACATGGGCATGGTCTCTGCTTAGAGATCTTATTCATTAAATGTTAGGTCACTTATCCAAGAAGATTTCCTTGAGCACCTTTTATATAGCAAGCACTGAGTTTTGTAATGTCTGAAAGAAATATATAGATTTTTCAAAAATGTGTCACTAAAAGGTTTAAGAAGGATATTAATAATAACAGCTACCAGGTCAACACTTTTCATGTGCCAGGCACTATAGTAAGTACTTTGCAGGCTCATTTAATCCTTGCATCAGTCTGAGATTGATATTACTATCCCCATGTCTTAGTCCATTTTGTGCTTCTGCAACAGAATACTACAGACTAGGTAACTTACAATGAACTTTATTGAATCATGGTTCTGGAGGCTGGAAAATACAAGACCAAAGGGCCAGCATCCGGTGAAAGCCTTCTTGCTATGTCATACCATGGCAAAAGGTGGAAGGGCAAGAGACAGAGAGAGTAAAATGGGACTAAACTCCCCCTTTTATAAAAGAACCCACTCTAACAATAATGGCATTAATCCATTCAGTCTACCTTCATGGCCTAATCACCTTTCGTTAGGCCCCACCTCCCATCACTGTTGCACTGGAGAGTAAGTTTCCAATACATGCTTCTGGGGAGATACATTCAAACCATAGCACCCCATTTTACAAATGCAGAAAATGAAGCTCAGAATGGTTAGTGACTTGCCTGAGGCCACACAGCTCATGAGCAGCAAATCTCTGATTCCCAAGTCCACGCCTTTAAACACTAGCTTACACTGCCCACATTTGAAGATAGCAACTTCCTGTCAGAATGCTTTGCATATACTTTTATGTCCATTGGGAATGCATCTAGCTGTAACTAACAATCATTCCAACTTACAGTGGCTCAAACAAGTCAAGATTTAACTTTCTCATATTATAGAATATCTGAGGGTAGCCTGCCACTGGTGTTGGTTCAGTGGATGGATTATGTTATGTCTAGCATCTCTGCAAATGTCTTGGCCTTTACCACATGTTTATTGCTTCATGGTTACAAAATGGCAGTTGACCCTCTAGATACCACACCCATTTCAAGTCAAGAAGAATGGGGAAAAGTTGCATTAGTGCTGGCCTTCCTTCTCTTTCCATCAAAAAAATAAATAAAAACTTTCTAAGAAACCATAGTATCTTCCTTTTACATCTCATTGGCAAGACTGTTCGTACAATCACCTTCCTGCACAGGAAACCAGGAGACGAAGTATTTAGCTTTTTGAACCTGTATGGGGGTGGCAGGCAACGGGTCTGAATATGAGCACTAAATTAGCCAATCAGTCACATCTACTACAACCACCTAGATGATCAGTCTGCCTTGCAGTCACTGTCTGTGCATGTGTCTGTCTCCCTCACATATCAGACAAAGGTAGAAATCCCTTCTTACTCATGTTTGCATCTCCAAAGTTCTTGGCACTTTGTGAGAGTTTAATACGTAGATGTTCTACAGAATTAATGCTCCATTCCCCAGGGCCTGCTCCAATGCTGAACCTTAGGGAAGAAATTATAATGTCTCCTGGATGGCGCTGTACCCAGTCTGCAGCCCTGCTGGCCATGAGAAGTCATATCTAGGACTGTCAATAGTGTGTAGGCTTCCAGACTCATATTCAGGCTTCAGAGCATCCTCCAGAAATCCTGGATTTCCTCCAGAAATCCTGGTGTGGACAGAAGGACAAAGGGTGTGAGAAATTAAAGGGGAGACTTAGAAATTTTAGTGCAGCCCAAGGATCATTATTTAACCTTGTTAATAGAAAGAACACAGGTATCTAAGTCAAGGGCCCTAATTTTAGTTCAATATTTTCTCATAAGTAAGTATGACCTTAAGAAAGTTGCTTCACACACCTCTTTGCCTCAGTGTCCTCACCTACAAAGTAATAACCATTCAACTATGAAAATAGTTTCTTAGAATTGGAGTAAACATTCATCTCTCCTTCTAAGTTTTTATTTGCCATTTTTTACTTTTTAGTTTTTGTGGGTATATAGTAGGGATATGTATGTATGTGGTATATGGGTATTTTGATCGGAGTAAACGAGGTATCCATCACCTCAGGCAGTTAATCCTTTGTGTTACCAGCAATTCAATTATACTCTTTTAGTTATTTTTAAATGTATAATTATAAATTATTGGCTTTTGTAGTAGATTTCACATAGCTAGTTTAAAAAAGAAACCTTTTATTATTGACTATAGTCACCCTGTTGTGCTATCCAATCCTAGATTTTATTTATTCTTTCTAACTATATTTTGTGTACCCATTAACTATCCCTTCTTCCATCCCATCCCCACCCCACTACCATTCTCAGTCTCTGGTAGTCATCATTCTACCCTCTATCTCCATGAGTTCAATTGTTTTGATTTTTAGCTCCCACAAATACATGAGAACAACATATGAAGTTTGTCTTTCTGTGCCTGGCTTATTTCACTTAACATCATGACCTCCAGTTCCATCCGTGTTGTTGCAGATGACAGGACTGCTCTCCTTTTTAGCTCTTAGAAAATTGGGGCACAGAGAGGGAAAGTGACTGACACGGATTTTCTAGTTAGAATCACATGGAGTTGTCTAAATGAGCATTTATACAAACACAAGAAATATGATGGCAACCCACATAATCACAAACTCTGCCACACTTTTCTATTGGGTGGCTTGCTGCTGACCTGAAAGAGGCTCAAAATACCTCCAGGCTGAAGTACCACTGGCATCCTCACTCAATCAGGCTCAGGGGTGACATTTTCTAGTATCCAACCAGCCAGGTTATATTGTGCCACGTGTCCTGAAAGAACCTTCTCATTCCTATGTACGTCAACAACAGCAGACAGGCCAGCCACGCAATCGCTGAGCCTTTTAATTAGTCCTGGTGAAAGTCTGGGCTCTTTGCAGCTGCACTGCTTCCTGAACCCCTGAGGTCTCAGTCAGTGGTGCCCAACTCCAACGTCACAGCAACTGAGAGGGCATAATCCACTGAGAAAACACAAGAGTCAAAAAGTACTCGGAATCCAACAACGCTTCTCAATAAATCTGTGTTCTACTCATTACAACAAGCTCTACATATATTTTCAATCAGTCATTTTAAAATATGAATATTTATATCCATTTAGTTGAGAGAGTTGATAATTGCTCTTAGGCTAGGAACCACTGGTCTAAAAATCAATGAACCGAGTCATCAATAATGTGTCATTATTCTTGTGTTTTCATACAGTCATGATGGAAACAATCTAGCTGGAAAAGAGTAGATGAGAATCATGAGACCTGGTAAACATTCTCTGCCTATAACTATATAACATTTGGTGATTTGCATTATCTCTCAAAGCCTTTGTTTCCTTTTCTGTAGGATTCTCACCTCTGAGTGCACGTGGGAATCACCTTGGTCCTACACCCAGATATTCCGGTTTAATTGTTCTGAGTGTGGCCTGACATTGGGATTTTTCATGCTCCCCCAAATGGTTGCAGTATACACCCATGTTGACAACCACTGTTGTAAGGGACTAGATAAGACACAATTACTGACCCATCTTCTGCCCTAGCCCTCTTCTCGCACACCCATTGTGGACATCACTATTGATAGCAGTGCCCAATCTGCTGAGCCCAGATAGATATTGTTTCGCTATCCTTCTCAACACAAGAACCCACCCAACAGCTACCAATAGTTCAATACTGGCACAAGGAATGAGATCATGTTGCCATTCCAGGACTAGGTAAGTCTTGGGATCCATCTCTAAAATTCTGAGTCTGAGATTTCCTCTAGTACTGAGAAGTGAGAAATGATAATAAAGTTCACAGGTTAACTCATGGAATATTTGATGCGACTCGGAGCTATTTTTTTTTTCCTATTTCCTTGCTGATGCTCACACATTCTGCAGTGATAATGCTGACAAGTGCTGAGTTAACCCACATAGAGATAACCAGTATGTACTTCTCCAGACACTTGGCCAAAACATTGTGTTCTATATTCTGGACATCAAGGTCTCAAACACTGTAATTAAATCTTTTGTTTGTTTGTTTGTTTTATTTCAATAGGTTTTTGGGGAACAGGTGGTGTTTGGTTACATGAATAAGCTCTTTGGTGGTGATCTGTGAGCTTGTGATGCACCCCCCACCCTAGCAGTGTACATTGTACTCAATTTTATCCCTCCCCATCCCCACCCTTTCCCCCAAGTCCCCAGAGTCCAATGTATCATTCTTATTCCTCTTGCATCCTCATAGCTTAGCTCCCACCTACAAGTAAGAACACACAATGTTTCTTTTTATTTCTGAGTTATTTCACTTAGAATAATAGTTTCTAATTCCATCCAGGTTACTGTGAATGCCATTATTTCATTCCTTTTTATGGCTGAGTAGTATTCCATTGTATACATATATACCACATTTTTTTATCCACTCATTGACTGATGGGCATTTGGGCTGGTTTCATATTTTTGCAATTGCAAATTGTGTTAGTATCTTTTTCTTTTTTTTTTTTTTTTTTTTTTTTTTTTTGAGACGGAGTCTCGCTCTGCCACCCAGGCTGGAGTGCAGTGGCCGGATCTCAGCTCACTGCAAGCTCCGCCTCCTGGGTTCACGCCATTCTCCTGCCTCAGCCTCCCAAGTAGCTGGGACTACAGGCGCCCACCACGTCGTCCGGCTAGGTTTTTGTATTTTTAGTAGAGACGGGGTTTCACCATGTTAGCCAGGATGGTCTCGATCTCCTGACCTCGTGATCCGCCCGTCTCGGCCTCCCAAAGTGCTGGGATTACAGGCTTGAGCCACCGCGCCCAGCCGGTATCTTTTTCATATAATGGCTCCTTTTCCTCTGGGCAGATAACCAGAAGTGGGATCGCTGGATCAAATGATAGGTCTACTTTCAGTTCCTTAAGGAATGAATCTCCACACGGTTTTCCACGGAGGTTGTACTAGTTTACATTCCCACCAACAGTGTTAAAGTGTTCTCTTTTCACCACACCCACACCAACATCTATTATTTTTTGATTTTTTGAATATGGCCATTCTTGCAAGAGTTAGGTGGTATCACATTATGGTTTTGATTTGCATTTCCCCGATAATTAGTGATGTTGAGCATTTTTTCATATGTTTATTGGCCATTTGTATATCTTCTTTTGAGAATTGTTTATTCACGTCCTTTGCTCACTTTTTGAGGGGATTGTTTTGTTCTTGTTGATTTGTTTGGGTTCTTTGTAGATTCTGGATAGTAGTCCTTTGTCAGGTGTATAGATTGTGAAGATTTTCTCCCACTCTGTGAGTTGTCTGTTTACTCTGCTGATTATCACTTTTACTGTGCAGAACTATTTATCTTTGTTTTTGTTGCAATTGCAACAAAAAACAAGGATCTGGTTTCATTCTTCTACATGTGGCTCGCCAATTCTCCCAGCATCACTTGTTGAATAGGGTGTCCTTTCCCTTTATGTTTTTGTTTACTTTGTTGAAGATCAGTTGGCTGTTAAGTATTTGGGTTTATTTCTGGGTTCTGTATTCTGTTCCATTGGTCTATGTGCCAATTTTTATACCAGTATCATGCTTGTTTGGTGACTCTGGCCTTACAGTATAGTTTGAAGTCAGGTAATATGATGCCTCCAGATTTGTTATTTTTGCTTACTCTTGCTTTGGCTATGTGGGCTCTTTTTTGGTTCCATATGAGTTTTAGGGTTGTTTTTTCTAGTTCTGTGAAGAATGATGGTGGTATTTTGATGGGAATTGCATTGAATTTTAGATTGTTTTGGGCAGTATGGTCATTTTCACAACATTGATTCTACCCATCCATGAGCATGGAATGTGTTTCCATTTGTTTGTGTCATCTATGATTTCTTTCAGCAGTGTTTTGTAGTTTTCCTTGTAGAGGTTTTTCATGTCCTTGGTTGGGTATATTCCTAAGTTTTTTGTTTTGTTTTGTTGTAGCTATTGTGAAAGGGGATGAGTCCTTGATTTGATTCTCAGCTTGGTCACTGTTTGTATATAGCAGAGATACTGATTTGTGTACATTAATTTTGTATCCCGAAACTTTACTGAATTCACTTATCAGTTCAAGAAGCTTTTTGGATGAGTCTTTATGGTTTTCTAGGTATACAATCATATCATCAGCAAACAGCAGCAACTTGACTTCCTCTTTACAGATTTGGATGCTTTTAATTTCTTTCTCTCATCTGATTGCTCTGCTAGGACTTCCAGTACCATGTTGAATAGAAGTGGTGAAAGTGGGCATCCTTTTCTTGTTCCAGTTCTCAGGGGAATGTTTTCAACTTTTCCCCATTCGGTATAATGTTGGCTGTGGGTCTGTCACAGATGGCTTTTATTACCTTAAGGTATGTCTGTTCTATGCCAATTTTGCTGAGGGTTTTAATCATAAACTGATGCTGGATTTTGTCAAATGCTTTTTCTGCATCTCTTGAGATGATCATGTGATTTTTGTTTTTAATTCTGTTTATGTGGTGTAACACATTTATTGACTTGTGTATGTTAAACCATTCCCGCATCCTTGGCATGAAACCCACTTGATTATGTTGAATTATCTTTTGGATATGCTGCTGGATTCAGTTCACTAGTATTTTGTTTGAGTATTTTTGCATCTGTGTCCATCAGGGATATTGCAGTTTACATTTTTTGTTGTGTCCTTCCCTGGTTTTGGTATTAAGGTGATACTGGCTTCATTGAATGATTTAGGGAGGCTTTCCTCTTTCTCTATCTTTTGGAATAGTGTCAATAGGATTGGTACCAATTCTTCTTTGAATGACTGATAGAATTCAGCTGTGAATCTGTCTGGTCCTAGATTTTTGTGTGTGTGATTGTTTTATTACTGTTTTAATCTCACTGCCTGTTATTGGTCTATATATAGTTCAGCCTCTCCTTGGGTGGGGTTTGCTGAGGCTGTTGTCGGGGATAGGGTTGTGGTTCCCAGGCCAATGGAGTTATATTCCCAGGGTGATTATGGCTGCCTGTGCTGAGTCATACAGGTCACCAGGGAAGTAGGGGAAAGATGGCAGTCACGTACCTCACCACACTCTCACACAGCCTACAGTCCCAAAGGCCAGGTCTCACTCCCACCATGCCCCCACAACAGTACCAAGTCCATTTCCAGGCAGCTGGTGAACAGGGCTAAGAACTTGCCCCGGAGCACGAACCTCTACATTGAGAAAGCAAGCAGACTCACAGTTTTTCACATCTCAGGGAGCCTGCAGTGGTGATCCAGTTCCTTCAAAGGGTCTGTGGATTATCTCGGCTTTCCTGGTATGTTCCTGCAGTAGTTCTTCAAGCAAAAGTCTATGATGTGAGTCTTCACACGCTGCTCTGTCCATCCAAGTGGGAGCTACAAGCTAGTCCTACCTCCTTCATTGTGATTAAATCTATTACAAGCCTCTTACAGTAATAATACAGAAATTGGCTATCTGAATGGTGAAAAATCTAATCCAATCACAACAGAAAAAATTAATAATTAACAACATGGCTGCATCTAAGTACATTTGAAGTATCTAATACAAACTTTCTAAACTTGCAATACCATTTCCTGGAATTTTTTTACTTTCCTTATTTTGTTTTTGGTGGGGAGGGCTATGGATTGTAAACGAATTTACAGCTAAGCAAATGAATAGGGAAAAGGTTTTACCTTCAGTTTCAGCATCACACTTTATCTTTCACCATTCCCAGGGTATAAATATGAACAAAATATACCCATAACAATAAATTATAATAAACAATATAATTCCATGTATACAAATTAGTTAATAAATGGTACTTACTGAAGCAATTTCTAAGCAATACCCTATAACCTATAACTACAGCTTTAAATTGTTAATCGGGTGATGAAAAACTGTTGGATCTCTCATTAAAAAAGTCTGCAGTCTTTCTAAGACAGAAAGTTTCCTCAAGAGCAGAGATGCTCAATGTCCAGGCATCAGAAACACCTTAGGTGGTAACTTTAGATCCAGTATTTTCCAGGTTTGATTTATTTCAGGGAAATAAAACCAGAATTAGTCAATACCTTCCCAGCAGCGTACACTAGGGAAGGTTTAAAATCACTCCAATAGTTTTAAGACAGTGGTTCTTAACTTTGGCTGCACCTCAGAGTTATTGGAGAAACTCTAAGAATCCCTGATGCTGAGGTCCCACCCTAGAGATTCTGTGTAGTTGGTCTTGAGGGAAGCCTGGGCATCAAGAGTTTTAAAGACTCCACCACCAACCCTGCTGTGCTCCTAAAGTCAAGCACCACGGCCTCAGAAAACACCATCCACATTAAGCCAGGGGGAGAGCTACATAAACAAAGACGTACAATTCATCCCGTGTCACTAGCTATTCATGCCCACTGCTCTTTGGCTGAACTAAGGGGAACAAGGAGGTAGGAAAGTCTGGAAGTGAAATCGATAAACAAGGAACATATCCAGAAACCATGAACCAAAGCCACAAGAGCCACCACCACAGCCCAGAGGCCAGCACTTTGTTGGGACTGCCCTGGCAGGAAGCAAAGGCGCTCAATTAGAGGGCCTGGGAACTAAGCTCCCGGGGATGCAATGTATGGATTCAGGAGGGTCAGAAGCCCTTAAAGGGCAAGAACTCTGCTCATCGGCTTGCTCACTCTGCTCAAGAGGAGCCCACATGGGAGACAGAATGGATTCCTGTAGTGAGATCAGGCGGCTGCAATGAAAGCAATAAATGGGAAATTCTGGAAACTGATGACCAGCGTGTTTGTTTGTATTTTGCCCCTGGAACAGGGAGACCTTTGAATGTCTCCTCTGCTCAGAGCGTCTGTTTTCCACATGTCCCAATAGTGAATAAAGGGAAAAAGAAAAAACAAAATGGATTTTTTTTGGGGCCACAAAGCCTATTGGTCAAACATCCCCTTTGCCTGGTGCCAGACATTTACTTTTCATGTAGTCATAGCAGTTTGGCATGAAAAACATTGGCCTATGAAGATGACTTTTTTTCTTTTTTTTTTTTTTTTTCCGAGATGGAGGCTGGAGTGTAGTGGCGTGATCTCAGCTCACTGCAAGCTCCAGGTGACCTTGCTGGAATAATTTTGCCATTATCTTTTCCTTGTTTTCCAGTCCAGCACTAAGTTAATTTAAAATAAATGACCACTTCAGTGTTTTGTGCCTGTAAGATGCGGAGTCAATTTCAAGGCAAAGGTAGATGCTTCACAGAGCAGTGAAATATACACTGACTCACACCTGTTTTATACAAAAATTCTGGGGCTTTATACAAATGTATCATTAAGTTGCAAATATTTTTTGAGAGCTGAGTTTTTGCTCCGTAAACAATCCCAGCTTATGAAGACCTTCCAGAATTGTCTTGATTTAAAAATGCATTTAACGATCTATAAAGGGCAGGAGAAAAATGCAGAAAACCACTGCAAATAATAATTCCCATGTTCAACATAGGGAAGTAACAATGTATTGGTAATCGTTAGGCTTTGTGTTTATCTAGATTCTCTCCAAGGAGGGTGTATGAATCTGCAACAAAGTAGAGAATCATGTGGAAAACACCGTGGCTTTCTAAGTTAACTCTGAATAAACCTGGGAGAGGTTGGGGATTTCTCTGTGTATGCTTACACACCCCTCCTCCCACTGTTTGCTCACTTTTCTCTTTTCCTACTTTTCTAGACATCGGCTGTTAGGGCCCAGTGCCAGCTAAATTTGGGAAGGATGGCGTTTTTTTATTTCCACTTTCTTTCCCTAATTTATTTATTTCATGTAGCAAATATGCATTGACTGTCATTACTGTCAGTGAAAATCTCAGAATAACCTCTGATTGAATTCATACAGTGACTTTGGAAGCAGAAATGAGCCAAAGATCTCATTGTTGGGCCTGATTCTGACCCCTTTAAGATTCTGAGAGCCATTGGGTCCCCAAAGTGCCAATTCTTTCATTTACTCTAAATGGCCCCATCTCTCAGGCAATCTGGTGTAGCCGAATGCAAACCAATGCAGCATCGCTTTTCGTTGCTTTCACCTCTTTGATTTTTGTCATTTCTTCCTTTGTAACGCCAGTAAAATCTGTCCTTGTTTCCACATTCAATTGTATAGCTCCAGCTCCAGCTGATAAGGTAGGTAGACCTATACTTACCTAGACATGCGAGAGGCCTGAGCAGTGAATAATTGGGTGACCCTTCAGATCAATACTCTTTAAAGATTTGCTGAACATTTATTTCATGAAAGCAAAGAGAAACTGATTTTGTATTAATAAAATTGTATTCTTTTCTATTTTCAGTAATGTGGGATTCATTACTAAGGTCTTCAGAATGAAAAACAATGTTTTGTATGTTTTTATAAGCAAATTGAACCATGTAAAGATGTAGACAATAAATCACTCTAAAATAAATTACTGAGACCCACTAAATAGTAACATGTCATATATTACTGAGTTTCAAAATAAGTTGCAAACACCAGCTTCTCACAACTGTCAGCAGGAGCTGGTCTCAGGGTTAATGGAACAGACAGAACATGTAACTTGTACGTACATGCATGTTGAAAGATACTCAAAGATGGCAGTCAAGGGTAAATCTTTAATTTCTACTGTAAATTAAAGTAAAGCATGGCCTACTTTAATCGATTTACATTTGGCCAGTATGGAAGGCATCACATGGAAACCTGAGTTAGTCTGTACTATATTTCTAAGAGGTTCTAGTTTACAGATTGACATCTAGGAAGCTTCCTACCCAGCACTCCCTAAATCTAGCTCTGTTCTCAGTCTAGGGCCGCCCATCTAACAAGAGGACTACTACTGATTTTTCATCATTCACTTCTATGACTGAATAGGAATTCCTGCCTCCATTTTCTCTCCCTTCAGATAAGTCCCATTTAATCTGGTTTACCTTGTCCTGATTGCCATTCAGTCACTAAACCCAGAGTGGGCTTTCCTGTGCCTCATACAGTTTGTGAAGGAGGTGATGAAGAAAACAGACTCCCTGAATTAATACAGCTGCCTAATATCTACGGAATGTTTCTATGAGTGTACAGTCTGGACTCCCAGAGTTACAGTGGAAATTGGCAACCTGTAAATGCCACTTCTGCAGGGCTCCATTGCGCCCTCTCCAGGGATAGTGAGAGGTCCTCACCACTGCAAGGCTTTTTTTTTTTTTTTCAGTAAAATCCTGTGTGGCTAGTTCCCTGCACTCCAAAGTGAAAAGATAATTAAGCTGATGAGATAATAATTTCATCCATCACATGTATCTTGGGAGGAGAAGAAATGAACTCTTCCCTTTAAAAATGAGGTAAATCCATTAAAAGCATCTCTGTGAAGAGCCTACTTAGAAATAGGTCACTTGCCTCGAAAGCATGGGCGAGAACTGTGCTGCATGAATACCCAAGAGCATGCACACTGGCCAGAACAGCAAGAAGAGAATTGAGACCTAATCCTGCCTCTGACAGCTGACTGATCACCCATGGGCAGGCGCTCAGTCTCCTTGAGTCTGTTTCTTCATTTGTAACATAAGAAGAAGAATCTCTGTCAATTTCAGTATCTTTGAGATGCTTGGTGTGGGGGGAAATAAATATATCATAAGCCAACTCTGTTTTCTATAACCTCCCACATTTCAGATGGGACATCAGTAAGTGAACTAAATTAATTCTTTTTCAATTAATCACTCCGGGAAAAATGATGTACCTTTAATGCAAAAAGAAACACCAAAGCTGGTGGTTTTATTGAAAAGGAAAAAAAAATGTTTTTACGATATTGAAAAACCTTTGCAAGAAAACAGTGATGATGGCTTAACTTTCTTGTTTGTTGACTTAGCATCTCTACCGAATTCACTGTCATCTCCCTTTTTAAAGGAAGTTCTGAGGCTGCCCAAATGTGAATTGGGTAAACAACCCCTTTTCTATCTTTTCTTCTCAATTTACTTCCCAATTGACTCAGGCATGGGCCTCACTTCCCAGCCCACTCCCACTGCTGAGATACCTCTTATGCCAAGAGCCTTCCTTCTCTCCTGCCCTCTCCTTCCCCACCTCTCTGTGGTTTAGGGAAGGCTAGGGTGCCATGCAGCATGGCTCCATCAAGCCATGCCCACCTCTGCCCACCTCCCTCCCTCCCAGCTCCCCTCACCACACTCCAAAGGGAAGGTGGATTTTCTAGCCTGATTAGTTTGGCCAGAAGACATTCATTGGACCATGCTTATTATTTGGATGAGGGAAGGGAGCATTCAATGCCTTGAAAGCAGGAGCCCTTAGCCTCCCTTGTTCCCTTCTCTGTTACATCCTACTTCTGGCCTTCACGTGCCCACGAAGCCTAGGAGGGCCTGGCCCTGCAGGACACACTATCCAGCCTCACTCTCTTAGAGACCAAGAGGCTCTGGGGCCCAACAAGGCCCAGGAGTTATCTCTCACTGTGTGTGTCCCCACCCGTCCTTCTCTGTCCCTGCCACACTCCCACCTACTTGCCCCTAAACATCCCCTAGAGCCCTTCTGCACTTCTCTGTCTATGGAGAAGCAGATTAGCAAAGTAGTTTGAGATCAGGCTTTGGGCTGGGACTTGACTCATACCTGTAATCCCAGCATTTGGGAGGCCAAGGTGGGTGGACCACTTAAACCCAGGAGTTTGAGACCAGCCCGAGCAACATAATGAGACTCCTGCTTCTGGCTCTACCACTTATCCATTTTATCACCTTGACAATATATTCCTTGTGCCTCAGTTTTCTCATCTGGAAAACTGACACCTGGGTCATTGTTTCTGCTCCATTTAGAACAATGTCTGGCACATAATAGTCCATGTTAGCTCCTATTCTCATCAGCACCACTCCTATCATAGGAAGGAGAGGAGAGGAGAGGAGGGGAGGGGAGGGGAGGGAAAAGGAGAGGAGAGGAGAGAAAAGATGGGCTCTCACTCTATTGCCCAGGCTGGTCTTGAACTTCTGGCCTCAAGTGATCCCCCACCTCAGCCTCCCAAAGTGCTGGGATTACAGGTATGAGTCACTGCACCCAGCCTCCTATCATTCTTTTTGAGCCCATGTGGCTGGGTAGGAAAGTTGGCTCGGGGCCGCAGAAGAGCAGCATCCCCCACCTTCCTTTTCTACAGTAGCCTTACCTGCAGATTTCACCTGGTGACAGGTTAAATCAGGGCCTGTTTGCAGACCAACTGGCAGCCTCTTTCTCTCCTAAATGTCCTTCCTCCACACCGCAGGCAGAGGGTAGTGTGATCCACGGTCTAAAATGGGGGTCACTAAAAGATACCCCCCATATAGACTCTAAGCCAAAACTGCATGATCTAACCCAGATTTTACCAGTTTCCTGCTGGGCTTTGGCTGGCACACTTATTATAAAGAGGTCCTTTATTCTCATTCTGCTATGGTTTTCCCAGACACTCTCCAGATGACAGGAAAAGTGTTGTTACTGGGAGCCAGAATGGGGGCCTTCACGGGAATCTGGTCATCAAATTATCAATAAAGCAGCAAATCCATACCTTTATCTGTCATGAGCTAGGCACACACACAGGAACTCTTTTAGATACTGGGGGCACAAAGACAAATCAGACTCATCATCCCTGACTTTGGGGAGCTGATAGTCTAACAGGTAGGATTATTTCTCTGCAGAGTGGTGCTCAAATGTTAATGAAAACCAGAATCCCCTGGAGGTCTTGTTAAGTTACAGATTGCAGGGCTCCAACTTCACCCTTTCTGATTCAGCAAGTCTTGGTGCAGAGAATTTGCATTTCTGACAGCTTCCAGGAAAGGGTGATGTTGTTGGGATGAAAACCACAGTCAGACCTACTGCTTCACTGTGCTCCAAGCAAGCACAGAATGTCTGGGATTCCACGGTGCTACAGATTTTTACCTCTACAGGGCTGTGGGTCCACACCCAAATTATTCAGGGGCTAGGGAATATTTCCTGGAGTACCCAAACCTGCACAGGATCCTAAAGGATACGTACGGATTAGGCAAGCCTGGAGTGGCTTTTGGGCCAGGTGCTCAGTCAAATGGTCTGGGCATAGGGATCATTATCATTAGAATGACTTGGGATATTGGAGTGCATGCTTCACCAGCCTTTAAGAAAGCTGAAGCCCAACGCTGATTGTGCCATGACAGGCCCCAGAAACAACAAAGGAGATTGAGCTACTCATGGGTGTTTTGTGCCCTCCAGCATCCCAAGGGCCCATGGTCCACACAGACCCTGACCAAGCCAGGGAATAAACCAGCAATTACATCGAGAACAGATGAGGCAATCAGGGGGAGAAATTGGTCAAGGGAAATAAAAAGTGGAAGATTAGAAGGAAATACCAATAAAGCCAAAGTTGTGAGACAAATGGTGGGAATTTCAGGAGACCTGATATGCAGAGGGGATACAGTTTAGGGGAATAAGCATAGCCTTTGAAATAGCTTAGATCTGAGTGTAAACAGCAGACGTAACTAGAATATAGTTAGTGCACAGTGATGGTTGTTGGATTAATTGGTATATGAAAGTATTTTCATATCTTATGAATTCAGTGGCCTTGGGAGAACAATGTACCTACCCTTTAGGGAGGTGGTAGATACCATCTAGAAAAGAGGGCCTTTGATAAGCTTTTGGGCTCTAAGCTATGGGTCCTCTTGATCAAAGCTTCTCAAACTATCTGTGGAGGAGGACCTGTGGGGTTTCCTTTGTTGCTGTTGTTTCCTGTCATTCTAAATCCACATGTGAATCCACTGCACACGACGAGTATCTACAGGCGATTTTTTTTTTTTTTTTGAGACAGGGTCTTGCTCTGTCACCCAGCCTGGGGTGCAGTGGCTTGATCTCAGCTCACTGCAGCCTCCACCTCCCAGGATCAAGTGATCCTCCCACCTCAGCCTTGCAAGTAACTGGGACTACAGGCACTCACCGCCACACCAAGCTAATTTTTATATTTTTTGTACAGACTGGGTTTCGCAAGTTGTCCAGGCTGGTCTCGAACTCCTGAACTCAAGCAATTTGCCCACCTTGGCCTCCCAAAATGCTGGGATTACAGGTGTGAGCCCCTGCTCCCAGCCTTACAGGTGATTTAACATATGGATTTGAAGACAACCAAGCAAATCTATACCTTGTTCTATAAAATGAACCAGCTAATCATGTACTTGGATATTGTATCTTTGCCAAATTGCTACAGCAGAACTGCTAGATGTCAGGTTTTGAAGAAAGCAAAATTCCACACAACTTCCTTTAGATACCAGAAATGAAATTTTGAACTCTGGGGCATTTTACTTCGAGCCACAGGAAGCTAGAAATCACTCTGAGGAGAATTTCTAGCTCTGTTAGAGAGGTTTTTAGTGTGCAGAGAAAAAAAAAGAACAAGGAGAAACAAGAAGTCAGATACATCTTAGTCACTTCCCCACTCCCAGCACCCCTATCATCACCACACCCAAAATCACCAGGCCAAAATCCCAGGGCAGGGAGAGGGCCTTGCTGATTGTAGTAGAAACATCCAGACACACGTGGAAAAACCAGAGGGCACCAGGACCAGAGGCCAGATTTCATGACACAATTGGGTGGGGGCTGCTGCAAGCTTCTCTAGAAGCCCCAGGCCCTGCACAGCATCACAGCCAGCTTGGCACACTTGCAGAGGTGCACCTTGGCAGAGGGAGGAGCAGGTGTGGCGCCTGGAAAAGAGGTCAGCTTCTCTGACCTTCTGACCTAACTCCAGTTTTGTTTTGGTTTTGTTTTCTTTATTGAGACAGAATCTCACTCTGTTACCCAGGCTGGAGTGCAGTGGCGCAATCTCGGCTCACTGCAACCTCTGCCTCCTGTGTTCAAGGGATTCTCCTACCTCAGCCATCTGAGTAGCTGGGATTACAGGCACATACCACTACACCCAGCTAATTTTTGTATTTTTAGTAGAGGCAGGGTTTCACCATGTTGGCCAGGCTGGTTTCAAACTCCTGGTCCCAAGTGATCCACCACCTTAGCCTCCCAGAGTGCTGGGATTACAGGCGTGAGTCACTGTGCCGGGCCCTAACTCCAGTTTTCTTCCCACTCTTGGTTCCATTCTGCACCACAATGGGGGCCACCCAAATGTCCACAGACCCCCCCAAACTGTTGCTCCCTGGCCATCCTTGGGCCCAGATATATATACAGTGGTGGCCTGGGAGGTGGCATGCAAGTTCCTGGACGCAGCCTCAGGGATGTTTACACAGGATTTTCAGAATCCTGCATACCTGAAGTGTGGTCTAAGAAAAGACCAAAACCTCTTGGCCCCATGGACTCCTCACTAGAAGGAAGGGGTGCAGCCAAAGGAACAGATAAGGGATGGCCTCCAATGTGCAGGGCCCAGGGCTGCACTCAGTTGGCTGGGCCTCGGGGCAATACAGAGAAAAGTCTAGACAGACAGCCTGAGCTCACACTGGCAAGTTTCTCATGACTGGTGCACTATATTCAGATAGTCCAGAAGTTCCCATGTGCCCTGGTGGGGGACACAGAGGTGGAGGGAGGAATGAAGGACTAAGGAGGCCTGAAGTGAGGAAGGCAAGCCCATCAAGAGCAGGAACCTTGAGACTGGAGACAAAAGCAAGGTCCAAGGTCAGCGACTGCTGATCCCAGCATGGGACCCAAAGCCAGACAGGCCCAGTGACAGCAGCAATGAATTCAAGAAGGACAGAGCTAGTATACTCAGTCAAGCAGGCTTTGATGTGACCCTTCCATCGCATCAAAGCCAGCAAGGATCTAGAAAACACAAGCCAAAGAACTGCACGCCCATACACTGGGAGCCAGCCTGGAATGCAAAAGGGGGAAGGAAAGAAATTTTGAAAATTCAAGCAGTTCTGTGGAAGGCAATGAGCTAACTTGAAAAAGGCCGTTTAAACTGGAAAAGACTGAGAAGTCATCACCTCATCAACTTGGAAGCAGATGTACATACCTCTTTTGCCTGGCAGGGTGGGTCCCAAGAGCGAGGTCAGTTTCCAGTAGAGTTTCCCGACATTTTTCACATGGTAGCACAGATGGAAAATGATACTACCTGTGTAGAACATAAAGGAAAGCAGTCAAGACAACTGGCTAGGGACTCCCAACCCTGCCCAGGTTCCGAGAGGCAGAGGACATCAAGGTCTCTGCACCCCTGCAACTCAATTGCCCCCCTGTGCCACAGGACATCAGTGAGGGGGCCCGAGTTATAGAAAACAAAGAACCTACATATTCCTCTGCACATACAAGTAATTGCTTGTAACCTTATAGACCCCAACTACAGGATGAATGAATGAATGAATGAATGAAGAAATGAATCCATATCTTACCACTTTTGACTGAGAAACTTCTGTCAAGTTACTTAACTTTCCAGTTTTTCTGGGAAGAATACAGATAATAATATCTACCTTGAAAACTAATTTGTGAGGATTGAATGAGGCAATGTTAGCTTTGTCAATCAATGTTAACTTTTTGGACCGCTTCTCCCTACCCACTCTAAGCAGACCATCCCAGGGAGACTAAATTAGCTAAAGGGACAAAGCTCAGCTTTTTGCCTCTGCCCATTAGGGTCCTTCCCTGATAGGCCCTGGTACCCACAATTGCCTTGGGGTGATTTGTCTGGCTTTTGAGCTACAAATTGCTCTCACTTCCACCAGCCTACTGTGTACCCATATGTTAAGTTGCTCTTTCTCTTGATTCATTCTTCCTTTGTCCCTCAGACCTTGTCCTCCTTGCCTTCACAGCCAACTGGTTCTCATTTTTCCCTCTCAGAACCTGCAGGCCCCTCTTTCCTTACGGTATTCAGAGGAAAGGACCATAACAATATATCCTGGATAGAGGTTCACAGTTTCAGGGAGAAGCTGATGTCAGAAGCCTATGAGAATGCCTAGAGAATCCTGGCAGACCTGAAACAAACATAGTGACCAGTAAGAACACGACACTTCAACCCCAGCAATTATTTTCCCTAAAATGTGCTACATCCTTTCCTGAATATTGGTTATAGCACCAAATAAATGAGCAAATTCATCATCCTATCTCTTTGTGGGACATGTTTTTCCCTGATGTCTATGAGTCGTCTCATCAAGTCAGCACTCAGAAAGCCCTGAGACTGTATATCCCCACTTATCCTGCACTTCAGCTATTAATGAGTAACAGCAATATAATTAAGGCTTTTCACTTAACGATGAATCAACCAAAGCACTTGGGAAAGATGTGACATTTACAAGAACATTTACATTTTTTGTGCTAAAATATTATTTTAAAACTCCACACTATATCACCAAAAACAGTTCTGGGTGGAATTAAACACCACATTTCAATGTAACTTGGTGCCATATGTTTTGTTAAACCTTGTGCTCTTGAAACGTCTGCGTCTGCACTGGAACCGAGGCAAGAAGGGTGACTCAGTAGGAAGAAATATGTACACACATCAAGTGTGTCTTCAGTTCTTATGTGCCAAGAAAACTGGAACCAGTGTGAATGGATTAGATGACCCAAGTGGGTTGACAAGATGCAATCCCTGAGGGTAATACATGAGTTCCTAGGAAGAACTGAGAGGGAGAAAAGTTCACCAACTTGACAAGAACATGGCTTAAGATACTGACTACTCAGTGAATTGCTTCTAATCTGCCCTTCTTGACAGCTCATTACTTTCTTTCCTAAGCATGCTATATGCTAGACTGCTTTCTCTGGGGCTGAGGAAAAATGAAGTGAACCTTATGAAATATAGAGCTGAGCCCTCCTCTCCATAGATATCCAGAAGTATCATTGCTTAGGGAGCTCATACAGAGACAAATGGTGGCCAGACTCGATAAGAAATGGTATGGGGCTCACTGTCTCAGCCAAAAGTGCTCCCTAGATTTTAACATCTTTCACATTTTGCTCTTTCCTTTGAATTTATGACTTTAGCAAAGCAACTGATGCACGTAATTCAGAAATTCAACCTTTTTTTTTGTCCTGGGAGACAGGGTGAACATGTAGACTTATTTTAAATAAATGATGCCCAGTGAATTCTGCATGAAACATGGGGATGTCTCCTTTTAGAGTGTGACTAACATTTTGTTCCTCTCATTGGAATGGAGTCTGTTTCTGCTGTTTCTTTCTTCCACTTAGCCGAGTTTTCCAACATGTCAGAGGCTGGACATAGGGTACACCTATGGTTCAGTGACCCCTCTGGAATATTTGGTTTTCATGTGATCCATTTCTGCTTGGCCATATGATAAACTCAAATCAGGCTACTTTCAACAAAATGTTGTTGATTAAATCATTGTGTTGCAAATTAAGTTTTCTTCCCAACTTCCCTTCCTGGGGACAAGTGCCTACCGAATATTTTTGCAATGATACTTAAGACTCTGAGGGATGGTGTATGAGTTCAATATGAGTTCAGTTGTATGTGACAGCAACCCAAAATAACACTGGTACACACAAGAGAGAAATATATTTCTCTCTCACATGAGAGTTGCCCTCAACCACATGGCCCCAGATGACTTTTCATGAAGTCCTCATTCCAGCCAGCAGGAAGGGAAGAGAGAAAATATATTCCTTCCTTCTGAGATTGGTGAAACGTTACATTTCATTTCTACTTATATCCCATTGGCCAGTACTTAGTGACATAGCCAGACCTGGCTGCAAGGACGTCTGGGAAATGTAGTTTTTACTCTAGCTTGCCTGATAATGTACTTTTCAGGCTACTATTGCTTGCCTGATAAATTACTTTCAGGCTACTAGTTTATCAAGGTAATTTCCCACATGACAACTGTGAAGTCAAAACAATCTGTGACATTGGACCAGATTGATATTGACTTTGGGCTGGTATTCATGAAGGGTACTCCCTTCAATTTACAACTCTGGGGAGCAGCATAGACATAAAATACGGTGCGCCATATTTTTGAATCTGGATTTCTGACACCACGGAAAAGTCTATATACGGAATGAAGTGCTTGAAGGAATTATCCAGATAATTCAAGGCAAAAAATAAAGCTCTTAGAAACCAGACTTCTTGTTTTGAGGGACTTGAACCAGAAGGACCCTATGCAAGGAGTCTGACATTATCTTGAAGGGTGCTAAGTAAAAGTCTCTTTGGCAGAAAAATATATTTCAAGTAGCTGTGTCAGAGGGTTTCGAAACAAAGTGACTCCATCTTGAGTGAGGGTTAGGAAAATGAGGCTGGGGCTGGCTGGGCTGCATTCCCAGAAAAGTATTCTTAGCCTCTAGATGTTTACGGTTAAAGGAACAAATTGATAGTGTTTACTAAATAGACCCAGGCAAAGGCATTCCTAATTTTCCTGTAAAGATAATAATATTGATTCTTGCAAAATATAGTAATTAAGAAAATGAATCTTTTATCACAAACCCTTGTAGCAGAGCACATCTCCCCATGATCTTTTTTTATCCTATATATACAAGCATTGTACCTAGGGTGGACGCGTTCCTCCTCTGACTTTCAGGAACACCGTACTCTGTCTATGGAGTAGCTGTTCTTCCACCACTTTACTTTCTTAATAAACTTGCTTTTGCTTTGCACTGCAGACTCGCCCTGAATTCTTTCTTGTGTAAGATCCAGGAACCCTCTCGTAGTGTGTGGATCAGGACCCCTTTCCTGTAACAGGTGGGATCAGCAATCCCACTTGCCATATCAACATTATGTGTCGGGAGAAGGAAGTGCTGGTTACACTGTGGATTCTGAAGTCATTGTCTCGTAAGACAGTGTTGCAGAACAAAAGGCAGTGGTCAGTTTGTGAAAAATCACAATCCCGACACTAGCCAGCCTTGGCTCCCATGTTAGGCAAATATGCAATCTCTGTCATGCTCTCTAGCAAGGGTGCTGGCTGTTACTTATAGATAATGCTTGAATGGGAACCTACACTGAGAAATCACACTTCGAGTTTCACCCTGACTTCAGGAAAAAGACATCAAAAAGGGAAATGTTAGGCTACTTGACAGCTGGACTTTCTGTGTTTCCTGAAAGAAATTATCTAAGCAGTGGTTCTTAACTCTCATAGTACATTAGAATCACCAGAGGAATGTCCTAAAAATTAAAAACTAATCAAAGCTAATATCTAATCCCAACTTCAAGGATTCTAATTCAGTTATCCTGAGATGGAGGCCAAAGGATCAGAATTTTTAAAACCTTCCTAAGTGATTCTAATATGCAGCCAGGGTTGAGACCCAATAACTAAAGGACCCTCCTCCCTGCCCTGATCCATTCCAATCATTACAGGATTGTGCAATCCAGATTAAAAGATTTCAAATGTGTTGAGCAAGGAATCCCTTTGCCATCAATAGCTGTGGCCAATTATCACACACCCACAGCTCTGATATCAAGCCCTGGGGAAGAGCAGATATAATAAATGGAGGGAAAAATAACAAAGGAAGGAGGTTAGCTTTGGTCATGTTCATTTTGTACAAGAAATCCACCCAAGGTCTCCCACAAAAGACGTAGGTTTGTTATAACTCTACATAAGGACCTGCAGTAGATGTGAAAAATGGGATAATTCCAGGGACCAGCTCCTCACTGAGTCCCCTTCACAGGCCTAATATTGAAGACTGCCTGCAGTGTCACCTGAATGACTCACCTTTTCATCCTATTTCGCATTCTTTTCCTACAGTCACCCACCACTCTAGCCAAGTTGGACCACTGTTTGTTCCCAGTGTCCCAATTTCTTCATGAAGTCTCTTTTCTTTTCCCCAACAGGAGGTGATCTGGCCCCCCTTCTTAATCCAAAACGCTGTGTCTTTGTTAGACATGTGTGTTATTCTGTTTATGTTGCACTTACTGGTATTTCAGTCTTTCCTTCCCAATAATATAAAAATATCTTGCAAACAAGCCGTGGATCTTACTCATGTTTGTACCCTTTAGTCCCTAACATAGCTCCTTCTGTGTGTTTGGCCCTCAGCAAATATTTACTAAGTGGAAATGAATTTTCAGAAACTTCTCCAGATGGTTCTTTCATGTAGTGGATTGGATCCGAGTATATGTACTTTATACTTTATCTGCTGCTTCTGAACCATGAAAGCCTGAGCAACACTCTCTTTGAATGAAGGCTCTTCTTAGGTCTACACATGCTAAGAGAAATTGCTCTGGGCATGTCAACTATTATTTATTTAGCAGTTCAGCATACACTATCTTAAATGGTCCTCTTCCAACTGCAGTGACTCATCTGACATTTCGGAATAAAATAAATATCCCTTTTAGGAAAGAAAAAATCCCAAAGTTTCTCTTTAAAAGCTTTGGGGTTACTAGGAGGGAAAAAGAAAGGAAAGGAAAAATATGGGAGTGGATGCAGTGGTGAACGTGCAAAGAAAGTTCTTCCAATGGCAATAGAGCTTTTAAATATTTATGGAGAAGGAAAGAACGCTTTTCAGAAGCCAAGTCATTTTTCAGTTAAACAAAACTCTCCATCTCCAGGGAGACACAGGTATTCCCATTTGATCCGCAGGGGGAAAGAGGGGGATTAGCAAAAGGATTTTACTCCTAAGCACATTTCTGTTTGTTAAACTTTAAAAAGCCAGCTAGACACTCTGCCTCCAATAAGGAGTAACTATATCCACAGAATTTGTGAGGATTGACAGATAAATATTGTCATAGTAAAATTAACATAATGGGTATTTATATTTACATGACTCCTTGCAAGTTATAACACTTTTCTTATGTGTTATCTCATTGAAAACTCACAACCCCATAAGTAATAAGAATTATGATCCCCATTTTACAGAGCACGAAACTGAGGTGCTGGTTGCTAGAGAAGACAAAGTGACCAGGTATTCTTTCCAACCACACACCCTGTTAATATGCAGGACAAAGCTAAGCAGATGGAGCCCTGTACAAATGCTTCCCCACTCAAAGACATCCAGGGTCAGTGCAGTGATTAAGGGCTTAGGCTTTGGAGTCAGACAGAACAGACCAAGAGGCAAAGATTCCAGCTCTGCCTCTCCATAACCCTGGGCAAGGTACTTATTAACTTCACTTGGTAGCAGGCTTCTAATTTGTAAAATGCACATAAAAATAGCCACAGGGTTTTTCTGAGAATTAAATGAGTTTGTGAAGTACTTACCACAGGGCCAGGTACAAGACAAACCCTTAATGAATGATAGTTATTAATATTGGTATAGGTTCATCTATGAGGAATAACACATTGCACATTGCAAAGTGCTCTATAATTATGGCTTCTAATTAAATACATGGTCTAATGAAAAACACATCTTGGAGTTTTCTCTGGCTAAGAGTAAACACTAATTTCAAATGAAAAATCGGTGCTAAACCATTGTACCTCAAAAGGGATTCCAATATTTTTTCAAGATTATGTATTCTGTTACTGAAAGTGCACACACTAATCAAAGTTGGGTTTTATTTATTTTAAAATATCCTGTGTTTTGAAATTTTTACCAATAAACCATGTCTACCAGATCACCCCATATTTCACTGCACACTTCAATAATCTTTACATGTTAATCAACCACCTTGACTTTGCACCCCATATTTATTGTGCCTGTATTTTATTATTTCCTTGGTAAACCTTATGTTTCAAAAGCTTTCCAGAGCAACTCAATCACAAAACTATGCTGCTGGGTGACACTTAAGATATAAGGTTTTAACCCAGTGGTGAAATAATTTCAATTATAAAAACAAAACCATGAAAGAGAATCCTAGTGACAGCTAAACAAATCTGTAATTATCCAGCCAGTGTGTAAATCCCTTCTCTCCCCTTTCTCATTCAATTTGCAGACCTGGATGTCATCCCATTAAATCAGCAGCTCAGATGTGCACACAAACGTCTTACACCAAATACATATTTCTCTTTCCACTTCTCTCCCAATATCTAAGCTTCTCTTACATAGTGGCTACATCAAATTAAATCAGGGGTAAAAAGTAAATGAGGAAATCAGGTATCCAAAGCAAATGCAAGCAGCTACAGCTGGCGCTTCAAACCAACAATCTCCAGGTGTTGAAAGAAGATTATGTGAATGGGAATGCTGTGTGTGTGTGTGTGTGTGTGTGTGTGTGTATGCACGCACCCGTGCAATTCAACAATTACTGAATTCTTTCCATTTGCATATTTCCAGCACTCAGCCACATGCCTGGCACATATGACTCATCAGATGAATCTATGAATTATAAATACTCCACTGAAATCACACTCTGTAGTGGTCCTTGCACGACCCTACGATCCCACTTATTCAGTATCTGTATTTAAGACTTTGTTTTGCTAATTAAAAGTCTTAACAGTTAGGCTTTGTTCAAGCCCAAAATACCATTCAGATGAGATGGTGCTTCCTGTAGTAGTTTCTCTATGTCATCCATCCACGCCAAGCTTCACCCTTACCCTCAAGAGCTTGCTAAAGTTTTTGCAAGAGATGGGAATGTGTGTCATCCACAGAAGGAAAAGGGAGGATGCGGTGCTGCCTGAAGTGCTGAGAAGCACAAGCCAACACTCTTACTTCCAGGAAATCCATGGCCTTATGGACTAAGTTGTTGTCCACAGTCCCCAGCTATAAGCCTTCATTCCTTTCCAAGCTGGGCCCCGAAAAGGGGACCCAGGGCCCAGGCCTTGAGAATGGCTTGCAATGTCAGGAAGTAATTCAGGAGTATGCTTTTGGGAGTCGTAATCTCCGATGCTCCTGGCAGTCATGGGATATCATTGTGGAATAAACTCTCAGTGAGGAAATAAGGAACTGGACACAACCAATGTCATTTTAAAAATACATCTGCTATTGGAAAGAGAAGTGAATCTAATATCTTTCTCACAGAACTGACTTGCAGATAAGTGGAAACTGTAAGTGTCATTCCTGGGGATGCCTCGCCCTGCTACACAGCTGGAGTGGATCCTTATCCTCCATCTGGGACTCATCCAGAAACCCAAAGCCATCATGTCGGCCACTTGTCCATTTAATTACCAGGCTTTTTTACTTTTAATATTCTTTCATTCTTACCATCTGGAATTGGTATTTGTCAGATGTTAGGATCCATAGTATCTTTCTCTGAGTCGCTAAAATTGGATGAATTTCTTTGGGATTAATTTGGGAGGAGGTGCTTTCTTTAATTACAAACTCAAACATCTCAAAATGTTTTAATGAGCAAGGGAATTGTGTTCAAAACCAGAGCAGTCCAGCCAGACGTGGTCCTTTTGACTTCTGGAGAAGAACACAAATAACTCCTTCCCTCAGTGTCAGGAACCAGATGGGTATTTACTGCTCACAAAAGGAAGAGTTCATATCAATTTAACAACAAACTTTTTTTTAGGAAATTCTCTGTGTCGGTTCTTCAGATATAAACTAAGAAAAAGGCATCATTCTCATCATGACAGAGACTGAGATGAGACCTGTACGTGTGGAGTCCACTGGGAAGGTGGCTCTGTTCGACAGAGGCCTTGGCCATAGGCCAACGGGCAGAGAAAGAATGTGGCAGGTGATTAAGGAGTTGCAAGAGGAGGCTGTGTTGCAGAAGAGTTACTCTGGCAACAGTAAATGGGGTGGATAGGAATGGGAGAGGATGGGGCCTGCAGTGGAAAGCCAGGCACCTCTGTGTCAGGGACAGGCCGGGAGAAGTGGCAGTAGGAAGGTAAACACCTCCCCCACCCCAGACATTCTAAAGAAATACAATGATTGGGACTTAACTAGGTAAGTGATGAGATAAAGGTGAACCTATGAGCAAGCTTGAGTCAATGCTAGAAATGGATGAGGAAGTGGGCGGGTGTCTTGGTCTGTTCCAGCTGCTATAACAAAGTACCATAGACTGGGTAGCTTATAAACAACATAAACGTATTTCTCACAGTTCTGGAGGCTGGAAGTCTGAGATCAGGGTGCCAGCATGGCAGGGTTCTGGTGAGAGATCTTTTCCAGCTTGCAAATGGTCTCTTTTATAAGGGCCCTCATAAGGGTGCTAATCCCATTCACGAGTGCTTCACCCTCATGATCTAATTACTTCCCAAAGGCCCCATCACCTAAAACCGTCACACTGGGGATTAGGATCTCAGCATAGGACTTGGCAGCAGGACACGTACATTCAGTCCATTGCAGTGGGTTTAAAGAGTTCTGGTGGGCTGAGCTCTAGCAAGCACCTGAAAAGTGGCAGAGTTCCTGCATGCCAAAACACCTGTGGTTGACTCACTCTTCTCACAGCCCTAGTATAATTGGCTGGCTTCATTTCCCTCCATGATGCTCTGCAGAAGAAACAGCATCCAAATAGGAGAAAGAATGGAATCCACTGCTTTGATCTTGCATGTAGCAGACACTAAGCTACTCAATTGTTTCAGACCTTCTAGTTCATTTTTTTAAGATAGATTTATTTGACAACAATGAGTTTGCCCAGAGGAAGAAAACCAATGTGGGAAAATGCTTGGAGATGGTGTCAAAAGAAGAAAGGTTGTTGTCTATAAAGAGCTATCATGTGAATGGAGTAGACTATTCTCTCTGTTGCTTCAGAGGGGCCAAACAAGGAGAAAAGGATAGAAGTTGCAGGGGGGTACATATTGATCCATTATAAGAAAGACTTTTTCTTAGAATTAGAATTTGCAACCACACCTCTTGGAGGAAGGCATTTCCTGGGATTTTTGCATGATCACAGAGTTATTAAGTAGGTAGGAGCTATAGAGCCCAATTTCTTCATTTTTTAGGAAGTAAAATTTAAGCCTGAAAATACTGCAGGCACACCATTTGTTCTGGAGGTTCGAGTAGGGTCTCCTGCATTGAAGAGGGTATTGAGATGACCTTCAAAGCCTATTCCAACTTGTAAGCCCAGGTTCCCAAAACCTAGATCATAATACAAGCAGAAAGGCAGAGTATAATGGGGACTAAGAACATTGGCTTAAAATTGACAAATGGGATCTAATTAAACTAAAGAACTTTTGCATAGCAAAAGAAACTATCATCAGAGTAAACAGGCAACCTACAGAATGGGAGAAAATTTTCACAATCTACCCATCTGACAAAGGGCTAATATCCAGAATCTACAAAGAACTTAAACAAATTTACAAGAAAAAATCAAACAACCCCATCAAAAAGTGGGCAAAGGATATGAACAGACACTTCTCAAAAGAAGACATTTATGCAGCCAACAGACACATGAAAAAATGCTCATCATCACTGGCCATCAGAGAAATGCAAATCAAAACCACAGTGAGATACCATCTCACACCAGTTAGAATGGCAATCATTAAAAAGTCAGGAAACAACAGGTGCTAGAGAGGATGTGGAGAAATAGGAATGCTTTTACACTGTTGGTGGGACTATAAACTAGTTCAACCATTGTGGAAGACAGTGTGGCGATTCCTCAAGGATCTAGAACCAGAAATACCATTTGACCCAGCCATCCCATTACTGGGTATATACCCAAAGGATTATAAATCATGCTGCTATAAAGACACATGCACACGTATGTTTATTGCGGCACTATTCACAATAGCAAAGACTTGGAACCAACCCAAATGTCCATCAATGATAGACTGGATTAAGAAAATGTGGCACATATGGAATACTATGCAGCTATAAAAAAGGATGAGTTCCTGTCCTTTGTAGGGACATGGATGAAGCTGGAAACCATCATTCTGAGCAAACTATCACAAGGACAGAAAACCAAACACTGCATGTTCTCACGCATAGGGGGGAATTGAACAATGAGAACACTTGGACACAGGATGGGGAACATCACACACTGGGGCCTGTGGTGGGATGGGAGGAGTAGGGAGGGATAGCATTAGGAGATATACCTAATGTAAATGATGAGTTGATGGGTGCAGCACACCAACATGGCACATGTATACATATGTAACAAACCTGCACGTTGTGCACATGTACCCCAGAACTTAAAGTATAATAATAATAATAATAATAATAAAAAGAAGATTGGCTTTGGTATCAGAACTGAGCCAAATCCTGGCTCCACCACCTACCAGCTGTCTGACCTTGGGCCACCCAATATCTATCTCTCTTGTACCTATCTAGCTTCTTTACCCAATAAAATGGGACTGATACCTGTAACTACCTCAGAGGGCTCTCATGAGAATTAACTGAGAGAATGTATGTTAGCTATTATTACCTTTGCCTGACCCCAATACCTGACTGATGTAGGTGTTTCGTTGGATTCAAAACAAAATTTATCTTACTGTCACTATGTTGAAAAATGTGACACAAAACATGAGATTGCTTTGCATGAACTTACTTACCACCATGTGAATTCCATCCTTATAGAGCCTTTGGAGCTTCCCTGCCATGCCAGGTTTCTCTTGAAGAAAAGTGGTATCTGAATAAGTATTTACAGTCAATTGTTCACTTGCTGAGCAACTACATGCAGTTCCACTTTTCTTCAGGAGACACAGGTCTTGCCTCAGAAAATGTGACCCACAGAAGACAGAAGACAGATGGATGCTTTTCTTCCCAAAAGGACTCCAGTTCATATTAATTCATTAATGAATCCCTTTTGGAAAAATATTCATTATCATTTGAACTGTGCCCCCAAACAAACGATATATTGGTGTGTTAACCTACCAGTACCCTCAGAATGTGCCCTTATTTGGAGATAAGCTCTTTACAGAGGTAATCGAGTTAAAATGGAGTCATTATGGCAGGCCCTAATCCATGACTGGTGTCTATATATATATATATATATATATACACACACACACACATATATATACACACACACACACACACACACATATACACACACACACACATATATATTTTTTGAGTCAGAATTTCGCTCTTGTTGTCCAGGCTGAATTGCAATGGAATGATGTGATCTCGGCTCACTGCAACCTCCGCCCCCTGGGTTCAAGTGATTCTCCTGCCTCAGCCTCCCAAGTAGCTGGGATTAGAGACGTGTACCACCACACTCAGATAATTTTTTTGTATTTTTAGTAGAGATAGGTTTTCACCATGTTGGCCAGACTGGTCTCCAACTCCTGACCTCAGGTGATCCACCTGCCTTTGCCCCAAAAAGTGCTAGGAATACAGGCGTGAGCCACTGCACCCAGCCTGGTCCTTATAAAAAGGAAACATTTGAACAGAGACAGACACACACACAGGGAAAGCACCAAGTGGAGAGGAAGGCGGAAATTGAGGTGATATTTCCACAAGCCAAGGATGCTAAAGGTTGCAGCAAACCAGCAGAAGCCAGGAAAAGGGAGCAGGACAGATTCCGTCTAACAGTCCTCCAGAGGAACCAACCCTGCCGACACCTTGAGCTCAGCCTTCTAGCCTCCAGAAACAGTGAGACACAAATTTCTGTTGTTTAAGCCACATAGTTATCACAGACCTAGCAAACTAACACAATACTCCATGCCAAGTTCTCCGCTAGGCACTATGGGAGATAGATGCACAATAAGAGCTCTAACGGGTTGTAATATACTGTCATGTTACACCAGCAGGATGAACAAAGTTTTGGAATAGCTTACAAAAGTGATTTATTTTGACTACAGAGGGAAAAAAGCAAAGGAGTTTTTATAAGGCAGGTGACATTTGAGGTAGCTCTGAAAGGATGAGTCTATGATTTCATGAGGTGGGAAATGGAGAAGGAATCCTTGAGGCCAGGGAAACAGCATAAGCGGAGGCAGATTGATGGTATGTTCAGGGAAGTCCAGCGTGGCTAGAGATGGGGTGCAGGGACAAGGAGGGAGTGGTTGCAGAACAGACTGTGGCCAGTCTGCAGAGAGTGATGGCAATCTGGTGGAGAAGTCTACTTTTATTTTGTCAACAATGGGGTGTCATCAACAGTTGGGGAAGCTGTGTTATAATTGTACAGAGTCAAATCTTTTCTCTAAGTGCCCTATGCCTTCAAAGTGACACCGGCCTCATGGTGAGTTCAAACATCTTGTCCATTCAGGGAACTCACGTAGCTGGAGGTACCTCTAGGTGAGTCTGGATCCCTGATGCTTGGCCAGTAGTGGAGATGCACACCTAGCTCAGTGCCAGGTGCATAACAGGTGCTTGTTAGACAACGGCTAATAGTCATTTATCCATTCCATACATCGTTTTTAATGAGATGGGGTCTCACTATGTTGACCAGGCTGGTCTCTAACTCCTGGCCTCAAGTAGTCCTCCTGTCTTGGTCCCACAATGTGCTGGGATTACAGGTGTGAGCCACCGCATCTGGCCATGCCATAAAAATTTAATGAGCATCTACTATATCCAGGCTCACTGTTCCAGACACTATGTAATGAAATTGCCAAAATCTTTGCCTTTCATTCTAGCAAAAGGAGTCATAGAATAAACACAGAAACAAATAAAAATGATTTCAGATAGAGTGATGGGGAAAACAGAACACATTAAGTGGGATGGAGAATAACAGGGCATGGGGAAGGACGCTGATAAAGGAATGTTGTTCTAAGGAGATGACATTTTTGCTGATTCCAGAACAATGTGAGGGAGCTAAGCAAAGATCTGGGGAAGAGACTTCCAAATATAGGGAGCATCATACTTGAGGTGGGAATGAGTTTGGAAGTTCAAGAAACAGAGAAAAGGACATTGTGGCTGGAGGATCACGGTGTGGGGGAAATAGTAGAAAAATCATGAGAGAGGTAGGTAAGGAAAGGCCCATGCATTTGGGGCCTTGCAAGTTCTCATAAGAAATTTGGATTTTATTCTGACTGCAATTTAAGCCATTGACAGTGAGTCTAGTCACTAGGAGATATGTTTGACATGATTTACCCTTAATGACAAAAGGAGAAGCAGGAAGATGAGTTAGGAGGTTCTACAATAGTCCAGATGATGGATGGAGGGAACTTGACTAGGTAAAAGCCATGGAGATGGTGAGGAGTGATAGAACTGGGGGTAGATTTTCAGGGGAGGATTACAGGGCTTGATGATGGACAGCTCATGGGCATAGGATGTTGCGTTAATCCCTTATATGTTGCTGTAAAGGAATTCCTGGGACTGAGTAATTTATAAAGAAAATAAGTTTATTGGCTGGGCACAGTGGCTCATGCCTGTAATCCTAGCACTTTGGGAGGCCAAGGTGGGAGGAACACCTGAGGTCAGGAGTTTGAGACCAGCCTGGCCAACATGGTGAAACCCTGGCTCAACTAAAAATACAAAAAAAAAAAAATAGCTGGGTGTGGTATCAGGTGCCTGTAATCCCAGATACTCAGGAGGCTGAGGCAGGAGAATCGCTTCAACCCAGGAGGTGGAGGTTGCAGTGAGCCAAGATCATACTATTGCATTCCAGCCTGGGCAACAAGAGCAAAATTCCATCTCAAAAAAAAAAAAAAAAAGAAGAAGAAGAAGAAAAGAAGTTTATTTGACTCACCATTCTGCACACTGTGCAAGAAGTGTGGTGCCAGCATCTGCTTCTGGTGAGGGCCCCAAGAGTCACGTAATCAGAGCAAAAGACAAAGAGGGAGCAGGTGTATTACATAGCAAGAGTGGGAGCAAGAGAGAAAGGGATGAGATGGCAGGCTCTTTCAAACCAGATCTTGAGTGATCTCAGAGTGAGAACTCACTCTTACCACAAGACATTCATGAGGGCTCTTCCTCATCACCCAGACACCTCCCAGGAGGCCCGCCTTCAACATTGGAGGTCACATTTCAACATGAGATTTGGAGGGAAAAAGGCATCCAAACCATATCAGCCATTCAGGGGATGAGAATTGAGGCTGCATATGTGGCAAATGGTGTCACTCAACAAGACGGGAAGGTTGGAAAAGGGCATGTTTGGTGGGAGAGGGGTAAGATCAAGAGTTCTATTTCGAATGTTTAAATTTCAATGTACCTATTAGTCATCGAACAGAGATTGCTATTATGTGCAGCCAGGATTAAGAATTATCTTATTGTGTCTACTAAAGTATAATCAGTCTGACCTGAGTAGGGCATGGAAAGCTAAATCATTCCTGAATCTTGAGCAGTCATTATCCCAAGGCCTATAAGATGTTCCCAGTATAACAAACAAAACCCTCTGGGATGCTGGCCCTGCCTGCACATTCCTGCCCTCTCACTCACAGCTTTCCTCTCATCCCTCCTTCAAAGCATCTGAGCTGGATGGCTACCCAGAAAGTCTCCCACTGCTGCAGAATTGGAAATGTGGGTCCCCCACCTAACAGCTGGGTTGGATCCTGGGTCAGCAGCAGATTAAGGCTACACTGCAGGGGCCTGACCCAGGAGTGTATTTAGGAGCTTCTCAAGTCAGGCAGCAGGAAGTGAGTCATCACTCGCCATCAGAGATGCAGGACGCCCTGCAGCTGGACACTGCCACAGCCTGTCAAGCCTCCTAAAGGCAGCTGAGTGCACTGGAAAGCAGAATGGAAAATTACACTCACAGTCACCCCTTTTAAAGAAAGTTTATGAAACTGACCAGTATATGTTGTAGAAAAGTCTGGGCTCAGAGAAGAGGGAAAACATAAATCTGGAAGCTGAAAGCAAGGAAAATTTGTTAAAGAAGAAGATAAAACCTACCACACCCTTAGCTATTCCACTAAGCTTACCCTGGTTCACTAATTCAGCTCCCTTCTTTTTTTTTTTTTTTTTTGACGGAGTCTCACTCTGTCACCCAGGCTGGAGTGCAGTGGCACGATCTTGGCTCACTGCAACCTCTGCCTCCTGGGTACAAGCAGTTCTCCTGCCTCAGTCGTGTGTCACCACGCCCAGCTCATTTTTTGTATTTTTAGTCAACACAGGGTTTCACCGTGTTAGCCAGGATGGTCTTGATCTCCAGATCTTATTGGGGGAACAAGCCCCCAACATTTCAACGTAGGTTCTTTCTATTTTCCCTAAGTGTCAGCCGGTCTGAGAAATAAAGAGAAAGAGTACAAAGAGAGGAATTTTACAGCTGGGCCTCCGGGGGTGACATCACATATTGGTAGGTCTATGATGTCCCCTGAGCCGCAAAACCAGCAAGTTTTTATTAGGGATTTTAAAAGGGGAGGGGGTATACGAACAGGGAGTAGGTCACAAAGATCACATGCTTCAAAGGGCAATAAAGATCACAAGGCAAAGGCAAACCTAGAATTCCCAATGAGGTCTATATTCCACTGTGCACATATTGTCTTGATAAACATCTTATAGAAAACAGGGTTTGAGAGCAGAGAGCCAAGCTGACCAAAATTCACCAGGCTGGAATTCGCCAATCCTAGTAAGCCTGAGGGTACTGCAGGAGACCAAGGCGTATTTTAGTCCTTATCTCAACTGCACAAGACAGACACTCCCAGAGTGGCCGTTTATAGACCTCCCCCCAGGAATGCATTCCTTCCCCAGGGTATTCCTTGCTGGGAAAAGAATTCAGCAATATTCTCTTACTTGTACGTCTGTTTATAGGCTCTCTGCAAGAAGAAAACTATGGCTCTATTCTGCGCAACCCCACAGGCAGTCAGACCTATGGTTATCTTCCCTTGTTCCCTAAAAATCGCTGTTATTCTGTTCTGTTTCAACATGCACTGATTTCATATTGTTCAAACACATATTTTACAATCAATTTGTACAATAGTGGTCCTGAGCTGATGTACATTCTCAGCTTACAAAGACAATGGGATTAAGAGATTAAAGTAAAGACAGGCATAAGAAATTATAAGAGTATTATTAGGGAAGTGATAAATGTCCATGAAATCGTCACAATTTATGTTCAGAGAGTGCAGTAAAGACAGGCATAAGAAATTATAAAAGTATTAATTTTGGGAACTGATAAATGTCCATGAAATCTTCACAATTTATGTTCTTCCACTGTGGTTCCAGCTGGTCCTTCCGTTTGGGGTCCCTGACTTTCTGCAACAGGACCTCATGATCCACCCACCTCAGCCTCCCAGAGTGCTGGGATCACAGCCATGAGCCACCGAACCTGGCCAGCTCCCCTGTTTCTAAGACCCTCTTCTCTCCTGCTTTCCCCTTCCTTCCTGCTCTCTTGTATCAGTTTGATTTCTCTGGGAGAGCCTTGGTTTATGGACTCAATTAGTTTTCAAGTGTTTGCTGATGAGCCAATTGCATCCTCCCCTCTTATGTCAGATTCTCTGCATCTCAGTGGCAGGAGAGATGAGCACAGCTGCTCAGATGCCCCTCCAGGAGCAGCCTCTGTTCACTCTGTTGACTTTGAAGGGGCTAAAAAACAGCATCCCTATTCCCCACTGGAGTTCTGAAATAGTTCAGAGGTAGACATGGGAACCTGGAGGCTGAAGGTGGAGATAGCACTCTCAATACAGATGAAAAGCTCTATTGGAGGCCATGGCTTAGTTCTCATTACTCACCAATGACAGGTGCAGTTGGAAAATGACAGGCTCCTCCTTGAAGACCAACCCTGTGGGGCTTTCCTCATAACAAAGGACAAAAGAAATGTCATCTCTACTAAAGGCAGGTAGAGTAAGTTCCTTCTCCCAGACTCATCAATCAGGTCAAACTCTCCTGGTCTGGAGAAGAGTCATACATGACGTGGGAGCAGAGGGAGAGCAGAGTGTTTCTCTAGAAAGGATCCTCCACACAGAAGGAACCATCGAGAGTGGGGCCAGACCATAAATATTTTAGGCTTCACAAGCCAAAATCAAGACCATTATTTATGTAGTACTCATAAGAAAGGACATAAACTTCTACAATTTCTAATTGATATGTTTTTAAAATACAATAATAGTAACATTTGGGTATAATTTTGTATTACAGGTCTACTCATAAGAATAAATTTTCAATTTTTGGTACAAATGTATGTGGTACACATTCAATTTTGTTACATGCATAGACTGCTTAGTGGTCAAGTCAGGACTGTTAGGGTACCCATCACTCAATTAATGTAGATTACAATGCTTACTGACACCTCATCTACCTTTGCTCCCTTCCAGTGTTTCTCTACACTCAACAAAATGAATATATTTGAAATACTTACCCGCTTAAAATACTTCAAAAGATTCCCACTATCCTTAGATCTAAGACTGACATCCTTAAAAGACCCTTTATTGCCTTTCGATAATCATTTTGTTTTATTTTAATTTAATTT
>NW_012116810.1:1420192-1462956 GCF_000951035.1 Colobus angolensis palliatus | reverse complement strand
AGCACTTTGGGAGGCCAAGGCAGGAGAATTGCTTGAGCCCATGAGTTCAAGACCAGCCTTGGCATCATGGCAAGCCCCTGTTTGTACAAAAAAAGAGAGAGAGAGAAAGATTAAAAATTAGCTGTGCATGGTAGCACACGCCTGTGGTCCCAGCTACTCGGGAGACTGATGTGGAGGATCACTTGAGCCCAGGAGATTGAGGCTGCAAGAACTATGATTGCACCACTGCACTCCAGCCTGAGTGACAGAGTGAGACCCTGTCTCAAAAAAGAAAAGAAAAGAGAAAGAAAATAAATGGTCAGTTCCTTAGAGAATACTCCCCTTATGTCTCTGACTTTGCCAACCACACACACAATCACATACATTGCTTGCTTTCATAATACGAGTATCTTATTTACATTATCATATTACAATTGAAATTGTAAGGTGGCTCTAGAAGGCGTTTAGAACTGAGCACGATCATTTCTTCTCAAAACTCTCTCCAGGTCTCAATATCCAGTGATTTGCAGTCTAAACACTTTAGGCTGGAATGACATAGTCTGCTAACTTTTCCCCAATATCCACTCTCTCCTTACATTTTTTTGTTTTTTTTTTTGAGACAGAGTCTTACTCTGTCACCCACGCTGGAGTGCAGTGGCCAGATCTCAGCTCACTGCAAGCTCCGCCTCCCGGGTTTATGCCATTCTCCTGCCTCAGCCTCCCAAGTAGCTGGGACTACAGGTGCCCACCACCTCGCCCAGCTAGTTTTTTGTATTTTTTAGTAGAGACGGGGTTTCACCGTGTTAGCCAGAATGGTCTCGATCTCCTGACCTCGTGATCCGCCCGTCTCAGCCTCCCTCTCCTTACTTTTTTAAATACCACCCTTGCCCTCCCCCCGCCCCCCACACCTATGTTTTAACTGGGCACAAGGTTTTTCAGCTACAGTCTACATTTTCTACGTTTCCACATGACTACTTTCTAGCTAATGAGACGTGAGGAAAAATACTGTGGGCAATGTCTAGATCATCTTCTTAAAAGAAAATTGCTAGCCCTTTATATCTTTTTTTTTTTTTTTTTTTTAACAGGAACTGGGAACTGGGTCCTGCTCTGTCGCCCAGGCTGGAGTGCAGTAGCATGATCATAATTCACTGCAGCCTCAAATTCCTGGACTCAAGAGATCCTCCCACCTCCCAAGGTGGAGGGACCACAGTCTCAGTCTCCCAAGTGGCTGGGACTATAGACACGAGCCATCACATCCAGATAATTTTTTATACATAATATTCATAGAGACAGGGTCTCACTATGTTTCCCAGACTGATTTCAAACTCCTGACCTCAAGCAATCCTCTCTCCTCGGCCTCCCAAAGTGCTGGGATTACAGGTATGAACTGCTGTGCTCGGCCTATATCCTCTTTCTTCCTTTCCATGCACTAGAAGACAGATGGGGTGGGGTGAACCAGATTCAGCCAAGCAGAAGATATCTCAGGGGACAGAAGCACAATAAAATGAAGGCATGTGGGACCCTGGATACTTCTGTGAAGCAGAACCAATCACCTCACTGGGTCACCTACCAGCTTGGACATTTACAGGACTTAGAACTAAATCTTCTACCTTGGTTTCTATTAAAGTGACCAAACCAATGTAGTAATACCAGTACTCAAGGATCTGTGAGTTCTGCTCCTAGTCATCCTACTTCCCCTTCTAGTCCTGCAGGAACCCACAGTCATGCTCCTGAACTTACTACCTGCGTCCTTGCTCTGGCCTTTGACAAGTTGGTTCTGGGAACGTCCTCCTATCCTCCTTGCCTATTTTTCATCTGTCCAAGTTTACACATCCATCGACATCCAACTCATGCTCTTTTCACTAATTTAAAAAAACTCTTTAATATTCAGCACCTACTATGTGTCCAACACTGAATGATCTCTGCCTATAATCTAAGGGCAGCTATTTCTAAATGTCAGCTGTTACATGCCACTCACCTCTCTCTCTAATGTCAGTTGTCATTCTGGACTCCCTGCTATGGGCCCTACCCACCAGATTATATCCCTGGGCGCCAACTCTATCCAAATCATTGCTGAAAGCATTTCCCATGTAATAAAGAACGTGGCCTCTGTCTCCAGGTCCTGGAAGGCAGTGTCTAAATCCTTAAAATTTCCCAAATGATAAGAATGCCTTTGTTATTCATGGTGGGTCCCCTGATAGTTGTTCAGGCTAATGAGGTGACTCAGGGTGGACCCCCTAGACAGTTTATAACAGCAAGATAACTCAGGATCGGGACTAGCCACACCAGAAAGAACAAAGATGTGATCAGAGGTTTGGTGCTTTGAGCCACATGATATCAGCCCAGCCTTTAGAAAGAAAAAGAGTGGTGATACTCTGTTACACAACCATGTACTGAAAGGAAAATACTTCCTGACTCCACAGGGAGAGGACAGGGAGGCTTCCCTCAGACCTCACCTATGTGTATCTTCCCTGGGCTAGTTCTAAATTGTATCCTTTTTGCTTTAATAAAACCCATAGTCATAACTGTGGAATTTCCTGAGTTCGATGAGTCCTTCTAGCAAATTACCAAAACTGAAGGGTATAAACTTCCAAATTTGTAGCCAGTTTGTCAGGTGTAAAGGTAGCCTAGAGACCTCCAGATTTGCAGCCAGTATCTGAAGTGAGAGTCGTCTTATGGAGGGCTGAGCCTCTAATCTGCAGTTTGGCTTAACTCTGGGTAGTGTCATAAGTCCTGGCAGTGTTCTTCCTGCTGGGGCTGAGTATCTGGATTACCTAATTATGTGCTTCATTCATTCAATCACCTAGCAAACCTATATTGAACATCAACAATTGTGCTAGGTACTGAATTCAGGGTTGGATAAAACATACATGAGATAATTCTAATCCCTCCCCTCAAACAGTTTGAAATCTTGTACAAAAGGAAATTACAACAGTGTCATAAATATTCACAGAATTGTGTGTGAAATTTGGTACAGTCAAAGGCAGGATCAATTATAAGGTGTGGGGAGAGGGCACTCCAGGGGACTTCCCAAAGGAGGCGGCCTCTGAACTGGCTTTTGAAAGATGAACAAGCATTTGCCTCATGGGCAAAGAGAAGGGGCATTATATTCAGCAGGGATTGCATGTGCAAAGGCACAGTGGTGTGAAAAGGTGCACTGTATTCAGGTACAGTCATCCCTCCTTATCCTTGGAGGACATATCCCAAGACTCCCAATGGATGCCTGAAACCACAGATAGGACCAACCCCTGTATATGCTGTGTTTCTTCCTATACATACATACATATATGACTATGATAAAATTTAATTTATAACTTAGGCACAATAACAGATTAACAGCAATAACTAATAATAAAATAGAACAATTATAACAATATTGCCAACATCACTACTCTTGTGCTTTGGGGCCGTTATTAAGTAAAGTAAGGGTCACCTGAACACAAACGCTGTGGTGCCGTCTCAGTGAATCTGATAACCAAGCTGGCTGCTAAGCGACTAACAGTCAGGGAGCATGTCCACAGCATGGGTACACTGGACAAAGGGAGGATTCACATCTCAGGAAGGACAGTGAGAGGTTTCATCACGCTATTCAGAAGAGTGTGCAATTTAAAACTTAGGAATTATTTATTTCTGGAATTTTCCATTAATATTTTTGGACTACTGTTGAGGAGTGCAAACCTGTGGATAAGGGGGACTACTGTACCTTTAAGTTTATTCATATTTTTGGAACACAGTGTGGGGATGAGAAGTGGGGAGTAGAAGATAGGTCTGGGGAGTAGGAAGAGGCCTTGTTTTCCATGCTGAGCAGCTTGAACTTTGTTCTAGAAGTTTATCAAAGTGACGCCTAGAGTCCAACCGGAAATAAATAAAGTTTAACAAGCAAGCCCTTTTGCGAATGACAGCAGTGGGTAATAAGAAACCTGCACAGACTTGCATTTTGAAAGACCACTCAAGACTTCCAGTGTCTGAAAAAAAACAGCTAGGTTACTCAGATCACTCTTCCAGCTGAAATCAAAGAAAAATGAAATATTGTAGAAATAACAACTTAAGGCCAGGTGTAGTTGCTTACACCTGTCATCCCAGCACTTTGGGAGGCCAAGGAAGGGAGGATTGTTTGAGGCCAGGAGTTCAAGACCAGCCTGGACAACATAGCAAGAGCCCATCTCTACCAAAAACAGGAAGGGGGCAACTTAAAATGCTGAAGAGCTGAAAAGACAAGAGGAACTTCCCAGGCTAATTTTTGGATGAAAACCCATAACCAGAAAGGTAAGCTAAATCCCCTCAGATCATAAGCCTCACTGTCTGAGGCTTTAGGGTAAAATTATTTCCTATTCTCTTATTTGCATTTTGGTAAATTTCCACATGGTGTGCTGCTCTTTCATGGAGCATACCTGGGTAATAATTACTTTTTCTTCCTCAGAGAGGCTGTGATTCTTGGAATGTCTAATGTGGTGGCTGATTGGACTTATGCCTTTTGTCAGCAGTTCAAAGAATGCCACAATTCACTCTTCTATGAAGTAGACATCCAACCTTGATACCCAACCCAGAACTCTGAAAGAATGAAAATTTGTCATCTTTAGCAGGTGGAATTATCAGTAGGTACTTTATGAATGCCCAGTAGCTCAATTTCAAAATGTTTCCTTTTTTATTAAGAACTAACATTCTTTTGTTGGTCCATATCACAACACGTTGTGTCTGGGGTGCTGCACTGTTACAGAAATCAACAATCCTCCTCACGGTTCCATAAAGATAAGTGAGTGAGAGATTGTATGGCACCTGTAGGGCTGGGAAATTTTATCTGAAATTCCCATAAGCAAAACTGCAGTAAAGACCTCTTTGCCCTTTGTTAATTGAAAATAAACTATTCCTTTTTTTGGAGAAGGCCTCTGAAGCTGCCATGGAAACAAGCTCACTAAAGGCTTCAGCAACTGCTCAGATATTTAATTTCACCCACAGTGAATGTACTCCAGGCGGAGAAGTGCTCACAATATGAAAACATTGATTAGCAGGGGACTGCATGTGTACCTTGCTGGGTACAGGCCCCACTTTCTTTCTCTTTGAGGATGCTAAGCTTGAATGTCCAAGGGAAAAGACATCCAAAAAGCATCGCCACAAACCCGCTGTGAAGTTGACCAAGAAGATCATGGGTCCTGCCTGCAGGGAGGAAAGCACAGGGTAAATTACTAGAGAAGTCAGCTTCTTCCGTCCCTCAGAGAAATGAGGGAGCTCAAGTCCGGATCGGGAGACCAGAGGACTCCAGAAAAAAAAAAACTTCTCTCTGATCCACCTTCTGCTGCAATAACCAAGTCTTATATCAGTGGCTGAGATTTCAGAGTCATTTTCCCAGAACAAAACAATAATATTTCCAAATCAAAGACAGGACAAAGGACAGGATTAATAAAAGGGGGTTGGGGACCTCTTTTAAAGAGGAAAGCAGAGCTTGGCATCTTTTATATTCTCCCAGTTGTCCAGACTCCAACCCCCCAGCCATGTTGTCATAGCATTCCAAGTGGGAAGAAAAATGAGCAACTGTCAATCTACCATTTTTACATTCTAGAGGAGGAACTGAGATCCAGCAATGTAGATTAATGATGCGGCCAAAGCAGTGACAAAACCAGACCCAGAACCCAGGCCCTCTGAGTTCACCCCCTGCACTGACCATTCACTCACTGACCCTTCCTTGCCTCAACTTTTCAGCAGCCATCAATCAGCAAGTTCTAGTGAGTCTCATTTTCCCATCCATTTTCTTGCCAGTGCTACTACACAAGCACAAGCCCTTATCATCTTGACCAAGACAAAAGGAGAATAAGGTCAGGGTTCTGTGCTAAGCCCTTGGCAAACATGCCTTTAATCCTTACCACAACCTAAGAGGTGAGTAATAATTCCTGTTTTGTAGATGAAGGAACAGGAGCTTGGAGATTGAGAGAGGCTACACAATGACAAGTGACAGAATCTAGACTCAGACCCTCATTTGTCTGAGCCCAGGTCCACGCTAATAATCCATCACTCTATTGCCTCAGGAGACTATGTCCATGGCCTCCTAGTTGTGTTCATTCCCTTCCCATTTTAAACTACCTTGTATCCTGAAGCCAGATTGACCTTTTTGAAATTTCATTTTAATCGTGTCACTACCTTCCTCAAAAGCCCAGCCCCTTGTCTTGCCCTTTGATGTGCTCCGACTGACAAGCTCTGCTCCGCCTCCCAAGGCTCACACATTGTCCTTTGGATGTTCCCGGATGCCACGTTTCCCTAGGATGTTTTCCCCTGCCTTTTCCTTCTCCCTCAAAGCCCCAGGAGTGGCTTCTTTATTTCCTCAATACTAACGGAATACCTACTAACTCTTCTACAACATTCATTGCCAAGAGGCAGTATTGCTCAGCGGGCAAGGCACAGACTCCAGAACAATTTGCCGGATTTGAATCTTGATTCCACCACTTGTTAACCATGCAACCTTGGGCAAGTTTCTCAACCTGTCCGTGCTTCAACTTCCCAAAACATAAAACGACGATATTTACGGCTCCTATTTATAAGGTTCTTGGAAGGATTAAAGTAGTTAATACATATAACACTTTTGAAATTGTGCAAGGAGCAGACTAATAGCTCCAAAACCATGAGCTAGTCCTAGCAGTGGTGGTAAGTACCAAGCACTGGCCTCGCTGCTGGGATCCAGAGATGAGTAAATCAGTCAGTCCCAGCCAAGCACAGTGGCTCACCTGGCCAAGATGACGAAATCCCATCTCTACTAAAAATACAAAAATTAGCCAGGTGGTAGTGCCAGGCACCCGTAATCCCAGCTACTTAGGAGGCTGAGGCAGGAGAATTACTTGAGCCTGGGAGGCAGAAGTTGCAGTGAGCTGAGATCATGCCACTGCACTCCAGCCTGGGTGACACAGCAAGGCTCTGCCTGAAAAAAAATAATAATAATCACAATCAGTCCCTTTCCTAACCATCTAGTGAGCAAAGTGGACATGTCAACCAATAATCATAGCCCAGTGCTCTAGGTGCTGTAATAAATGCAGGTACAGAGGGCTGCAGGGAACAGAAGAGATATTAAGTGTCTGGAGTAGGTAAGGTTTCAGAAAAAAAAAAAAGTGTCATCTCAAAATTAAAGAACAGTTGGAGTTCTTCCTAGTGCCCCTGCATAGACATGTTACTATCATCCAGAGGTATCATCCAGAGGTTGCCAGGAGCCCCAGTGACTGGAACATAGCATTTGTGGGCTGGAAGTGAAGCTGGCAAGGCAAGCAGGAGCCTGATCTCATAAAGAACCTTATGCCTTTCAGAGAAGGTTGTCCCTGAGACTTTAAGCAGAGGAAAGCCCACCCCAGATCATCATGATCTCAGCCTCTTCTGGCCTCGTCTAGAGCACTAATTGCGTATTTTACTAATGCCACACTTATTTGCTATCTTATACTATTATTTCTGAAAAGCTTGACTATACCAACCCACCAGCAGCCCCTGTCTGAGGCTTCTTATCCCAGGTTGACACGTTTCATACCAAGTAACTCTGCTACCTTGGTCACAGGTGATTGGACCAGGGATTGGCATCTGACCTAAGGGCAGCTACCCTATGGTTGGCCAGTGCCCTACAGGAGGTGGCCCAGAACAAAGCCCAGCTCATTGATGCCATTCTATCCTGCATGCTGACTGCCTAGACAGAGTACCTGTCTCGGGGAATTTCAATGTGAGACACAGAGAGGAAAACAGACACAGGGGCAACAGAGGTGGAAAAATTCACTTAGAAGAAAGCAGTAAGCAGAAGCCATGACAAGTTGAGCCTAGAGGTACAGAACAGAGTGAGCCAGTCATGTCAGAACAGTGACAGCATGGACAGAAGCCTCTAAGACTCTGTGAGACAGAACACTGGCTGAGGGATCCCAGAACGAGATAAGCCATGGTATACACTGAACTGCGGCCTCATTCCCAAAGATCATTCCTATCATTCCTGTTTTTTGTGAGTTCGGGCAGTGCCACTGACTAAGACAATTTTCTGTTTCTCATGATTTCATGAGCATCCTCATAATAAACCCCAAAACTCCCTGAGCATATCCCTTCTCCTTGCCACATGTTCTTTCTGCTCGATTAAAAAGTGTGTTCTGTCATGGGGGAATGATGGCCAGTGGTGTGGGGGTGAAAGAATTTACCAAGACAGTTGTAGGTGAAGGAAGGCAGATGTATTTGAGAAAGTAGGAAAACACATGGCCAGAGAGACAACAGGCAAATCAGCAGAAGCTGACTGCGAAGAAACAAAGGCTGGCTGGAGAGTTTATGGGATGGTGTTTACGCTGTCTGTTGAAGGAGGCTTTGTGCAGCACTGGTAACGCCAAGGTTGGGCTGCAGCGAGCTGACACGCAGGTGTCTGGTGAGGGTTGGGCACAGGAAAATTGTGAGTTACTTTCACAGGAGGGCTGTGTGTCCTGGACCATGCAGAAAGGTGGACTTGTTGCTCACCTCCTTTCTCTTTTTGCTTTCCCCTTATTCCACCAGCCTAGTTCCCTTTTCCCCAGTTTGAACGCCCATGTTCCTTAAGTGCTTTCTTATGGAACAGAGAAACAGCCCATGCATTAGCAGAAAAGCAAGACCTAGAAGGGCTGATTCTGAGCGATGTCCAGGATTTTCGTGAGAGAGGATGGAGGCAACTTGCAGGGGGAGTGGGGAGACATGAGGCAAGAGAAGTGCGGAGGAAGCAAATCCTACAGGGATCTGGGCTTTCTCATGAGGTTCTGGGGCCCGTTTAAGGGATTAGGAATGAAAAAATATGATCAGGTTTGGGACTGCTGGATAAAATGTTGCCACTTCATATGATACGCACTGTTATCTCTAATACACATGAGGTGTTTCCATGGAAGTAGACATAAGATATTTGGGGTCTCAAAGCAACTCTCTTCCGTGAAAATGTCCGATTCCTACACAACCAGAAAGGAAATTCATCTCTCCAGGAATATTCATCCAGCCAAAATTGTAAAGCAGAGAAAAAGAAATTTAGACACACTACACATCTAGTGCCTAGATAAAAGACCTCCCCCAACACCAACCCCCGCAAGCCCTGGAAGAACAACTTCATCAGTGATTTTCTTAACACAAAACACAACACACACACAAAGAAGACCCGGAGCTGGTGGGGGCTTTTTTTTTTTTTTTGAGTCTCACTCTGTCACCCAGGCTGGAGTGCAGTGGTGCAATCTCCGTTCACTGCAACTTCCACCTCCCAGGTTCAAGCCATTCTTCTGCCTCAGTCTCGAGTAGCTGGGACTTTCGGCGCCCGCCACCACCTCCAGCTATTTTTTGTATTTTTAGTACAGATGAGGTTTCATCATATTGGTCAGGCCATTCTCAAACTCCTGAGCTCGTGATCTGCCCACCTCAGCCTCCCAAAGTGCTGGGAGTACAGGCGTGAGCCACTGCGCCCGGCCTGGTGGGGGCTTTCTAAAGTCGTATGTGTAACAGTGCATGAATTTCTCTCTCGGGAAAAACAATCTCTAAAGAAAACTTTAATGGAAAATTCACACCATGAGTATCCTACCTACTTTACCCTAGCTCGAGTTTCACAAATACTTGCTTCTACCCCACACAGCCAGGCACTGAGAAGTGTCCAGAAAGTCTCCAACTGCCCGAGATTCCCAGAGAAGCAGAGCGCACAGAGCCACGATGAGAACTCAGAATGGAGTAAACTTCCAGGTCCATGTGGGTTTCCAGGACCCAGCCCACATCTGCCAACCCACCATGTCCTCTGCTCCATGTTTACTTTCTGCATCCTTTTCACTGATGCCTTCAAATATCCCTGTGTGTGCACGGAAAAAGTGGTTATGCTGCCAATTTAAAGAACCAAGGCTTCAGAGGAAAGGAACCTCACGTGTGTCCTCACCCCCTCCACTCCTTGGTTCCCACTGGCTATTTGTAAAAGTTACTCACAGGAGGAAGAGAAAGAGCCTTCGTGTGTGATTACCTGCTCACCTCACGGTGGGGTGAACCAAGGTTCTCTGTGCAGTTTCCTCCACCATCTGTTCACACTTCCTTCTCTCAGAGACTTGGCAGGGAAACACTCACTGTTTTTTATCCTAACTCAAAGACAGTGAGATTCTTCATACCTGCACAGGAACCATGCAACTTGTGATTGAAAAGAGCATCATGGGATGCAAACAGAAAGAAAAGCGGTGAAGGCGCCAAGCTGCGGATTCTAACAGCTTCCAGAACGCTGGGCCACAAGTGGCCATCAGACTGCAGAGTTCCATTTCCTTCTTTCTTTATAGGTTAAACTCTGTCAAATTTGATCCAACTCCAACCCAAACTTCTGTTGAACGAAATGATTGTTTTCTAAGCTCCAGCTGGTAGCAAACTCATTTTGAGACATATTCAATATAACTGAACTGCAGTGCAACACAAGGGGGTGCCTTGGCCTGAATTTCCCTCTCCTTCCTCTCCTTCTCAATCCGCTTCTTCTCTTCCTCCCTTCATTCTCACCGATTTCTTTTCAGGCTTTTTTTTTTTTTTTTTCTTAACCCTTTGTTTAATTTCACTTTTCAGGCCTCTTTCCTGTTTCATTTTCTTTTTTTTTTTTTTTCTTTTTTTGAGATGGAGTCTCACCCTGTCACTCAGGGTGTAGTTCAGTGGCACAATCTCGGCTCACTGCAACCTCTGCCTCCCAGGTTCAAGCAAATCTCCTGCCTCAGCCCCCTGAGTAGCTGGGATTACATGTGTGTGCCACCATGCCCAGCTAAGTTTTGTATTGTTAGTAGAGAAGGGGTTTCACCACATTGGCCAGGCTGGTCTCAAACTCCTGACCTCAGGTGATCCACCCGTCTTGGCCTCCCGAAGTGCTGGGATTACAGATATGAGCGACCATGTCCAGCCTTCTTCTTCATTTTCTAGATGTCTTTCACCCTTTCCTATCTTCACCCTCACTTATTTACACTTCACTCTCTCTTTTGCCTTTTGTTTCTCTCTTCTAACTTTCTTCTATCTTCTTGTCCCTTCTCAATCTTAATGTAGAGAGAAGCTACAAACTCAAAACCAGGTGATGTTGAAAACGTCACCAAAAGAGACCACACGGCACTGACTCATCAGAACAGACACTAGCGGTTGAGCTGCAGCAAGGTCTAGAAGGTTTCCTGCTCTACCACTAACCAGTGGGTTGTGGGGAGGTCTAGGGGAAGCAGGCACGAGGGGCAGGGAGATGAGAAAGCCCTCAGAAGGCTCATGGCCATGGCTAATTACTACACAGTACAGAATTATTTCTATCTTTTAACAGTCAATACAGCTGTACAAGAGTGTACCAAATTGAGTACAAGAAAAACAGGTCCCAACATCCCAGATAGAGCCTGGTTCTGTCAGCCAGGACTTGGTGCTGCTAGGAGCTGGTGTTGGCACTCATGGTCTCGTTGAACACAGACAATTTCACAGACCCCAATATCACACCAGTCCACTCCACAACTGTAACAAATCAAAGCAAAACAAGAACACTCCATAAACATGCCTGAGCATGGACAAAACTAGAAACATTGTTGAATGCACAAAAACGACCAAACATCCCCCTGTTGTGCTAATGAGTGACAACTGCTGCTTTTTCTTTTTTTCTTTTTTCTTTTTTTTGAGATGGAGTTTCGCTCTTGTTGCCTAGTCTAGAGTGCAATGGCATGATCTCAGCTTACCACAACCTCTGCCTCCCAGGTTTAAGCGATTCTCCTGCCTTATCCCCCTGAGTAGCTGGGATTACACGTATGTGCCACCAAGCTCAGCTAATTTTGTAGTTTTAGTAGAGACAGGATTTCTCCATGTTGGTCAGGCTGGTCTCGAACTCCCGACCTCAGGTGATCCGCCTGCCTCGGTCTCCCAAAGTGCTGGGATTATAGGCGTGAGCCATCGCGCCTGGCCAGACAGCTGCTTCTTTACCCATCAGAGCTCTGGCCTGATTCCTTACTCCTACCTTATAGAGGCCTGTTTAAGATACCCAACAATAAAATCCCCCTGCTTCCTGAAAGCATCCAGGTCTTAAACGCATCTAATCCTGATTTTTCCCTTTTTAAAAAAATTTTATTTTAGATTCAGGGGATACATCTGCAGGTTATTATTTGGGTATGTTGTGTGATGCAGAGGTTTGAGCTTCTAATGATCCCACCGCCAAGCAGGAACATGGTACCTGACAGGTAGTTTTCAACCCTTCCTTCCCTTCCTCTTTGAAATCCCCAGTGTTCATTGTTACCATCTTTATGCCCATATGTCATGGACAATTATTAGCTCTTACTTATAAGTGAGAACATGTGGTATTTGGTTTTCTGTTCCTGTGTTAATTTGCTTAGGACAATGGCCTCCAGCTCCACCCATGTTGCTGCAAAGGACATGATTTCATTACTTTTTACAGCTGTGTAGTATTCCATGGTATATATGTGTCGCATTCTGCTGAGGCTCCCCACAGTTCCCTGTGGTATGGTCTCCCTCATAGCAACCAACAATAAACTCAACTTGTTCAACCACAGGTGCGTGCCCAGTGGTCTTTGGCTGCAAGGTCATTGAGGAAATACGAATTCACACCCTGCCCAAAGGCTTAAGATCCCTTTGAGGAGGGGATTTGTGGCAAGGAGGATCTGAGCCTTCAATGAGGACGGCTAATTAAGTTCCCCTGTGAGGAAGAGAAAAGGGGGACCCGTTCCCCACCTTGTCCCTCTTCTGGAGTTTTGATCCTGAAAAACTTCCAAGAAGGGAGCATGACAAAGAGGGCAGTCTCCAGTGACAAGAAGAAGAACATGATGGCTCTTAGATCTAGCAGGTGAAATCCCAGCCTTTTACCTGGGAAGCCCGTTACGGCACCAGGAGAAAAGTACAGTTTGGTAAAGATGAATCCCTTTGTCTGCCCTGCTTGAGGGTGGATTATTGCCACTTGGGCAGCCCTCTCTGTGTCCTTAAATGGTTCCAGGGCACCTGTATTATTGCTGCTTACCTCCCTGCCACAGTCACTTGCACTCCAGAACTGACCTCCCTTCCCACAGAGTGGGATCATAGGTGCAAGAAAATGGGACAAAAACAGGTGAACAAGCATGCTCCTTCTTCCTCCCTGTGGCTAGGTTTTCAAGCTTGGTGCAGGAGCTCCAACAGACATTTTCCCTTTCATGATTGCTTTCAACTAACACAAGGGAAAGAGCTTAGAACAAACAGAAAATTTACCAACCCATCAAGGCTAATGTCAAGAGGTAGGACTGACCTCTGCCTTTCAAAATGCAACTTTACTTTCAGAGAAGCACCAGGTTTCCAGGAACCTGATGGGCTACACGGAGTGCCCAAATTCACAGAGCAATGTTTTCCTATAAAGCAATTCTTTTCTGCTTTCAGACACTTAGTGAAATATGCTGCTTCAGGAGCATGTATAATTGCCACGCAACAAATTAGCCACAAACCAAAATTTAGGATTGCTCCTAAATTACTCAAGATGTTGGAAAAATACATACACAAAACAGATCAATCAAAGAAATCAAATACATACCCCGCAGTTTTGAGACAATTAGGTGAGAAACATTCTGCAATCGAACACCAACAATTATTTCTCCCACTGAGTGGTATCAGAAAGCTTAGAAAAAATTAAATATGGTATCATCACTAACCCACAAGTAGAAAATGTCATCCTGAGCACTGATATCAGTAAACAGAATTGCAAAGCCTAATAGAATCACAGAACAAATGCAAACCTGAGGGAATCACCATCTTTAAAATAAAACAACGATTATCTCCACGTGTGAGCTTTTCGCTGACAGGAGAGCTGCTACCTGATTCAAGGATCTCACTATGGCAGGACTAGCGCGGGGGTGTGCCAGCGTGGAGGGGCGTCTCTGCATCCCACCAGCACCTTAGTCGCCCACCTGTGGGACAGTTTAATCTGACAGAACAAAGCAGATGGCAGGTGTTGGGATGAAATCTCAGCATGCTCAGGACGCATTCTCTCTGTGCTCGTTAAAAAGATATAATAATTGAGGCAACTGAGCTGCTATCACAAATAAATCCCAACTTTCCAGGGCCTTAATAAAATAAAGGTTTCTCACTTAAGTAATTTTCCAATGTGAGTGCTCCTGGTCTATGGGCAGCGTTCTTCCCCATGATGCTTTCCATGTTACGACTACAACCCTCCTCTACAGCAACAGTCCTCCTACTTAGCTGTCTCCTAGAATCACCTAGGGAGCTTTTCCTGCTGCTGGGACTACAGCCCAGCCCAATTAATTAGCATCCCTAGGGGTGGACTCTGAGCACTAGGACTTTAAGGATCCCCAGGTGATTCCAATGACTGCCAAGGTTGCAACCACCATGCCAGAGCCCCAGAGTCCTTCACATTGGACTGGTGGAAGAGGAGAGAGGCAGCAGAGAAGGCACCCCACTCTCTAAAGCCCTGACCCAGAGATGAGATGTTACTCTGCTCACATTCCATCACGGCAAATGTGTATGCAAGCAGGGACAGAAAAGGTAGTCTCTGCTTGGACTGCCCTCTCCTGGTAACCTTCCCACAACACAGAAAGGAGAGTACACATTTTTGGTGGACACCTGAATATCTTAATAAAGTGGTGAGCATATGAGAGGGGCTAAACAGAAGCAGAAATCAGAAAGGAGAAAGGAGGTAGGGGTTAGGAGTAGAGAGACAGAAGAGGAGAGAACCACAGCAGGTGGAAAGTCAATGTCACTTGGCCTCTCACTCCATCTGGTGCCATTGCTCACCTGGGAATACAAGTGCCACCCTCTGCCCAGTCTTCTACCCTGGACACACCACTTCACCAGTGTTTTGGTTTGGGTTTGTGGTTTTTTAAAAGCACAATGTCAGTGACCGCCAAATCACTTTTTCTGAAATTGGGATCAAATCAAAAGCAAAACACTGGGAGGTATTCTCATCTCCCCAACTCAGTTGAGGGACCCTAATGAATCAAGATCAAATTATATGACCATATAGGATCAATTTCTCTCCCTACCAAATAAGGAGCATTGCTTTGGGGGTAGCTTGTACTTCAATACACCTACATACTCCATGCTGAGAGGAAAGACATGGAACGATAAGCAGTCACATCAAGATTTTTAGCAGCCAGGGGGAGTGCTTGGTAGAGCTCCATTGGCTGGCACATACAATGGCCTGTGTTTTAAGCCAAAATAGAGCCCACCTTCTGCTTGGCTCCAATACAGAAGTCACTCTTTTTACCAAATTAAGCCAAAGCCTAAATCCCTTCCCAATGCCACGGTGTAGCAGAAGACATGGAGACAGAACCCAGGGGTAGTGGCACACAGGGCAGCTGCTCAGAACAGAGATGAGCAAGCCCTGGAGCCTTGGGAAAAGGACACTTCTGACAACTATGCAGATGTTTTTGCAGAGCATGTTGAGAAACATCAGTCTCCTTTAAATACTATTCACATAGACTCATGCTGCAAATGAACTGGGACTAGTGGCAGAGAGGGACTTAGATTTCTCTACAAATGCTAATAAGGGCTAGATACAACCAATCAATGGCCCCTCAGAGTGGCTGGGGACAAAAGCAGCGCTGGCCACATGGAAATGGGCAGCAGGATGAGGATGGCGTAAGAAAAGATGCCTGGATCAGACCAGGACTGAGATGATTTCTTGGCTACAGTTTGCTGAGGGTTTCCCCAGGAGGTTAGGAAATGGAAATGAATCTCACACCACCACTGGATAGTATTCATGATTGTTGTAAATAATCAAGCTTGGGTAACCCCTAGAGTAATCTACATAGTGTTCTAATCCCGCGGTGGGAGTTACATCATACCCAGCAGGTCCTGTTTGTTACCTTTACACGGCATGGCATGGCATGGTGTGGCATGGCATAGTAATACCCTTCCAGGTATTAATATAAATATAGACCTAATCTGGATATGCCCCACTAGACTGATATAGTCATCATCCCAGAGTCCAGAGTGGGGCTTCCAGGAAAGCAGTTTGCTCCACAAAGAATACAGCTCTTAGCAGCATTGGAAAGAAGAAACAAGGAAGAAGAAAGAAGAAGAAGGAGAAAGAAGAGGCGGAGGAGGAAGGGATAGAGGGAACAAGGAAGAGAAGGAAGAAAACAGGACTCACTTCTGGGAGGAAATACAGTATACTGAAAATAATAGATTCAAGCATGATGAAAGCAGAATTCAGTGCAGACTCTGGCAAAAACTAATGTTTATGACCTTGGACAAGTCCCATATCATCTCTGGGCTTCAGTGGCCTCCTGTAAAATGACAGTATTGGACTAGAAAATCAAAAGGCCCCTTCTAGTTCTGCAATCCTTCCTTCTAGTCAATGATGAAGATAATTATGGGAAAATGACTACCTAAAGTCAATTTGGTTTCTTGTAAGAAATGACTTTATATAAGTCTCTAGTCATTTCTAAATTACTAATGCAAAAGAACTCAGATTAGAAATTATGCAGACCTCTGCTTTCTCCTTTTCTGATTCTGCTACTCGTAGCCGTCATCGTGTTCAGTGAAATTACTATAAGATGAACAGCAGAAAAAAAAAGAGAGAGAGAAGGAACTAAAATGCAATCATTTCATTTTCCTTACTTGGTAAAGAGCAAATATGGAGCAACAACATACCAGTAGGTACCAGTGGGGACTTGATACATCAAAGAGGAAAAGGAAGGCCGGGTGCTCATGCCTGTAATCCCAGCACTTTGGGAGGCCAAGGCAGGTGGATGACTTGAGGTCAGGAGTTCAAGACCAGCCTGGACAACATGGTGAAATCCTGCCTCTACTGAAAATACAAAATTAGCTGGGTATGGTGGTGCACTCTTGTAATCCCAGCTAATAGGGAGGCTAAGGCAGGAGAACTGTTTCAAACCCAGAGACGGAGGCTGCAGTGAACCAAGATCGCATCACTGCACTCCAGCCTGGGCCAACAGAGTGAGACTCCATCTCAAAATAAATAAATACATTTAAAAAATAAAAGGAAAAGGAGAAGAAGGAAATGTAAGCCTTGTTTGACATGCCCATAATTTGCTGTCCTGTCCTTGGCATGTGAGGAGAGCTGGCACATAATGACCAGCCTTCCTTGCTGCCTGCTGGGGAGGCCTCTGAATGTATGTGAGCCTTAGGTTGGATTTCTCATAGTAACTTAGATCTGATGTATCTTTTCTCATTAAAGCTCTGGTCTTCTCATTCTTACAGATTTGTACTTTCATTCTATATGTGCTGTCTCACACCACACATAAAAAGGCAGTAGTAATTGTGTGAATCTGGCCATCTTACAAGTACCAAAAGTTGTTCAATGGAGACTTGGTGATGAGGTCATCTTTCAGGACTTTTGTGTTCATAAGGTGTTGGGGTAAGCTCCTGTCTTCTTAGACGTATTTACACCAGCACTGTATACCTAAATGTGGCTCACAGCTACAAAGGACAGTGTTAAGCAGAGATCTGTTGCCTCTCAAAAGTCAAACCTCTAGGCTACGGGAGGGATAGCATTAGGAGAAATACCTAATGTAGACGAGGGGTTGATGGGTGCAGCAAACCACCATGGCACGTGTATACCTATGGAACAAACCTGGAAGTTCTGCACATGTATCCCAGAACTTAAAGTATTTTTAAAAAGTCAAACCTCTACTTGGTCATTGAATAAGTGAAGCTAAGTTGTCCTTACAGATTGTCACAAAGATTCAGGTGTCTAAAGAACAAGGAGTTTATCTTTTTTCCTGTAACAGTCCAGGTACCCAGGCTGACAACGGCGCTGCCATCTTCAGAAAGCAGCTGCCAAGGCCTCTCTGGGAATTGCCATCCAGTTAGCCATGAGAGGAAAGGAGCATAAAGGAACTCACCAGGGAGGTTTTTACGGGCCAGCCCTGACAGCTGTACATATTACTTCCACTCACATTCTGCTAGACAGCACTTAGGCACCTGGTTAAATCTCAATGTATGGAAGGCTAGTAAATGTAATTTCACTGTGACCAGAGAAAGGGCAAATGAATTTTGATGAACGAATGCCTAGTGGTATTTACCACAGCATTTTTCAATTACAGATCACAACTCAGTGCATCATAAAATCAATCCAGGAAGTAGAATTAGCACTTTTAAGATGGAGTGGAAAAGAGCAGAGAAGGGAAGAGAACAGAACTGAATGGAATGGGGAGGAACAGAAGGATAAGGGAGTAAGGGCCTGAGCGGGGAGGGATCAGACAGTATTGCATGTGTAAGGGTAAGTACTATTTAATGAAATGTGTGTAACAGTTTTGTGTGTGTTAATAAATTATAAGGCAAAATGAATTTCCTCCTGTGGGTCACAGTCAGAAATGTTTGAATGCCACTTGCTTAATGTAATGTATTAATTCATTTTCACACTGCTGATAAAGACATACCTGAGACTGGGCAATTTACAAAAGAAAAAAAGAGGTTTATTGGACTTAACAGTTCCACATGGCTGGGGAGGTCTCATAATCGTGGTCGAAGGTGAAAGGCACGTCACACACGGCAGCAGACAAGAGAAGAGAGCTTGTGAAGGGAAACTCTCCTGTTTAAAACCATCAGATCTTGTGAGACTCATTCACTATCCTGAGAACAGCACAGGAATGACCCACCCCCATCAATCAATCACCTCCCCCTGGGTTCCTCCCACAACACATGGGGATTGTGGAAGGTGCAATTCAAGATGAGATTTGGGTGGGGACATATCACTTAGTCTCTGTCTCTTCTTAAGTTTGCTATTTAAAAATCTAGGAAAAATAAAAATTAAAAAATCCCAGAAAAATGTGGGAGTTTTCTCTTCCCTCAGCCTACTATTATAATATGTCTCACTGAGCAACAAACTAACACTATGCATTATTCACTAGAGGGTGAGATTCGGTCTTGGACAGCACTGAGTGGCGGAAATACGTTCCTTTATTCATCTACTGATTCATAACAAAACAGAACTAGATATGGAGTTGGAAAACCTAGATTCAGACCCCTGCTGTTAGGCTACTTCATGTATTCATCCCCTTCACAAATACGTATTGAGTACCCACCATGTGTTAGTTACCATGCTGGATGCTGGAGATAAAGCATTCAGCAAATAGTCAAGGTCCCTGACCTCACTTTTCTTTGGAGAGACAAATAACAAACAAGGAAACAAACCAGATAACTACAGATTATGAGGGGCATATTCTGTTCACCTCTTAGGGCCTCTGTATTAGTCAGGGTTCTCTAGAAGGACAGAACTAATGGAATAGATACAGAGATGACGTAGAGATAGAGATAGATACAGATAGAGATACAGACACAGACACAGATACAGATACAGATACAGATATAAAGGGAAGTCTATTAAGTACTAACTCACATGATCACAAGGTCCCACAATAGGCCGTCTGTAGGCTGAGGAGCAAAGAGAGCCAGTTCGAGTCCCAAAACTGAAGAACTTGAGGTCTGATGTTCAAGGGCAGGAAGCATCCAGCACAGGAGAAAGGTGTAGATTGGGAGGCTAGGCTAGTCTCTATTTTCACATTTTTCTGCCTGCTTATATTCTAGCTGGGCTGGCAGTTGATTACATGGTGCCCACCCAGATTAAGGGTGGGTCTGCCTTTCCCACCCTTAACCCTTAAGTGTATTTCCCCTACTCAGTGGAGTCCAAGACAGAATTCCACCCTATAGCCCACTGACTCGAATGTTCATCTCCTTTGGTAACACCCTCACAGACACACCCAGGATCAATATTTTGTATCCTTCAATCCAGTCAAGTTGACACTCAGTACAAACCATCATAGCCTCCATTTTCTCACTTATAAAACTAGTATTGTATAATCTATACCTCAAAGACATGTGAGGGTGCTTTTAAGTGTCTATACCTAGGTAAGGAATTACTTTACTTCTTCAGCTATGATTTGCTAAATTCTGACCCCATGCCCAGGAGTGTTCCAGGACCATGGAGTTTAGTTATTAACAAATTAAACAACCTTGTTATGAAGCAGCCTCCCCTGGTGTTAGGGATTGAATTGTATCTCCCAGAAAAGATCTGTTGAAGCCCCAATCCCAGGCACCTCAGAATAGGATCGTACTTAGAAATAGGGCCTTTGCAGATGTAGTCAAGTTAAGATAAGGTCATTAGGGCAGACCTTAGTCCAATATAACAGGTGTCCTTATGATCAGAGGAAACTTTTGGGCTAACGACATGCATAGACAATTCTCAAAAGAAGATATACAAATGGCCAACAAACATACAAAAAAAAACTCAACATTACTAATTATCAGGGAAATGCAAATCAAACCCACAATGTGATACCATCTTACTCCTGCAAGAATGGACATAATTTAAAAATCACAAAAGAATAGATGTTGGTATGGATGTGGTGAAAAGGGAACACTTTTACACTGCTGGTGGGAATGTAAACTAGTACAACCACTATGGAAAACAGTATGAAGATTTCTTAAAGGTCTAAAAGTGGAATGACCATTGGATTCAGTGATCCCACTACTGGGTATCTACCCAGAGGAAAAAAAGTCATTATACGAAAAAGATACTTGCACATCCATGTTTATAGCAGCACAATTTGCAATTGCAAAAATATGGAACCAGCCTAAATGCCCATCAATCAATGAGTGGATAAAGAAAATGCTATACACACACACACACACACACACACACACACACACACACAATCATGGAACGCTACCCGACCATAAAAAGAAATGAAATAATGGCATTTGCAGCAACCTGGATGGAGTTGGAGACCATTATTCTAAGTGAAATAACTCAGGAATGAAAAATCAAACATCGTATGTTCTCACTTGTATGTGGGAGCTAAGCTATGAGGATGTAAAGGCACAAGAATGATATAATGGACTCTGGGGATTCGGGGGAAGGGTGGGAGGGGATAAGGGATAAAAGAATATACATTGGGTACAATGTACACTGCTCAGGTGATGGATACACCAAAATCTCAGAAATCACTGTTAAAGAACTTCTACATGTAACTGAACACCACCTGCTCCCCAAAAACTACTGAAATAAAAAATAAAACGCAAACTGAAAAAAAGCAACGGGGAAACTTTGACACTAGCATGCACACAGGAAGAATGTCATTTGAAGATGAAGACAGAGATCAGGATGATACGTTTACAAGCCAAAGAACACAAAACCACCAGAAGCTACGAGAGAGGTATGACACAGATTCTCTCTCACAGCCCTTGGGAGGAACCAGTGCTGCTGACACCTTGATCTTGAACTTCCAGCCTCCAGAAACTGTGAGTGAATAACCTTCTACTCTTTAAAAAGTCACCCAGTTTGTGGTGCTCTGTTAAAACAGCCCTGGCAAACTAATATATCTGGATAGCAAGAGCCAGGACAGCAACACAAAGAGTCTAGACAGCTCTGCAGCAGGACTTCAGGTCGTTTCTTGATGGATGGATTCTAGGGCTCGAGGCCATCTGCTGAATGCAGAAACTTTGAAAATGAGGGCTATTTTCATTCAAATGCTCCTCATTTTCTTTTTTCCCTATAGCATTAGGCTGGAATAGGGAAGTGAGAAAGTGAATACAATGCCATTATTAACATCATTAACAACTCACTTATACAAATCTCAGAGAGAATTAGATTTTAATGTTTCCTTACACTGAGTGCCGGTGCTGGCTACACCCAGCTAATTCAAGGTGACAAAACTGGTTAAGCCCATGCGTGATTTATTTTCACTCCTATAGAAAGTTGACACTTTATTCATTAAACTACTCCCTTTAACACATTTCTAAATCATTGCTTTCCACTCTGATCCGGTCTAGTTTTCATTTCTGAGTTTCAGCTGGAATGGCTTTCATAATGATTTCTTTTTTTACCTGACAAGGGAAGTTGAAACCTCCCCCTACTGAACATTTAAAAGGGAAATTTGGGTTTTTGTCAGGCTGTTTATCGTATCTTACAAATACTCAAATCTATTTCCTTTGGAAAAGGTTTTTCTTTCTATGACAGGCATATAAAAAGGTTTTATTACAGTGCTCTATTCATTGGAGCTGCTCTGCCCAAAGATAAAAAGGAATTCATTTTCTGGATTTTCCTTGAATGTCAGCTCTATAGTTTCTTTCTATTATCAGAGTTCTTAACTCATGAAGAATGAAGGGGAAAGAAAATTCAAGCTGATATACAATATCAAGATCCATTATGGACTAACATGAAAATCAAAAATCCCAAAATAAAATCCAAATCTAAATGAAAGTGATAAGTAAAACCAGGAAAAAAAAAGTCTCTGTAGGTTTAATAGCAAGCAATCATTGGATTTACTTCAAACATGCTCTGTTGTACGGCTCCCCAGGTCTGGAAAACCTCCCTAGCATCATTTTCTAAGTACACTCTGATCTGTCAGCTACAGTATGAAGCAGCGCTTCTCAGGCTCTGCAGTGCGTGGAAATCACCTGGGGAACTGGATAAAGTGCAGCTCTGCATTCAGTAGGTGGGGTGGCGGGGAGCCTGAGCCTCTGCCTTGCTGACAAACCCCCTGGTGACACTGCTGCTGTCAGGCACAACACCCTGAGTAGCCAGGGGATAGAGCTTAAAAGACCCAAGCAGTGTGTTCCAGGCCTGACTGGAAACACGAGCTTCACTCTAATCCTTGAGCTGGCTTTGTCGGAATAACAATCTGGATATTACACAAGAGTCTTGGATCCCACTAATTTGTACCCCTCCTGGAATTCACCACTGTCTGGGCATGACAGAGGGTTGATTGAGAGTCCACACCTGATTCTGACCCCAGCCAGCCCCATGGACTCATGTCTGAGGCCTTCGAAGAAGGAAGAGTACAGACAAGCTGGAAGAGCTGTGCGCAGTCGGGACTCTGGGAGACTCGGAGACCCATGCAGAGGAGAGCCATTGAGAGTAGCTGGCTTAGGAACTGGAAAAAACGCAGAGGGGCCAAGACCAACGCCACCGTTAGGGTTTGCAATGTGGGAAGCATCAGGAGACTATACAGTGGCAGCAACGAGGTGCTGCTCTCAAACCACAGACATTGACAAGAATCCAAAACAGAAACAGAGGCAGTCCCAGAGACTCCCAGCAATAACTTGGAGATCTGAATGGGGCTGGAGATCATTCGTTACACAGCTGCAGGAGTGAGCAGAGAAACTTGACTTCCCTATGCATATAAACACAGGAGGCTTAAGGAAATTTGGATTACACTTCCCTTTAGTCATTGGGGGCTTAGGGCAATGAAACAAGGATGAGTCATTGCAAGTCTATCTCTATGACCAGGAAAATAACTCCAATACAGATAGTAAATCTTCGGATAGTAAGGTCACAGACCTCTCTCATTTCATAAGTCAGTGAGGTGGCCAATCCCAAAGCACAATAACTAAGTATTAGATAGGAATTTTAAAATAGGGGGAAGTATGGAGGAACCATCCCCTCAATATCTGTAGCATCAAACTTGGGGAGCAATGTAAGTTCAAGAGAAGTCCAACAAGGAATAAACCAAAATCTGCCCTCATTCTTCCTTGCTAAGCCAAAGACATGTTCCATAAATTTCTCAGCCTGAACCTGGCCACATGTATGAGTCCAGGCCTGAGTCCAAGGTATGAGCATCTCTGTAGCCTTGAAACTCTACTTTCAGCAACTTCTATATTCTATTGGTTGTTGCTCCTCTTTTCTTACCTGAAAAAGATGAAGAATTATATTGGCAGCAGACACTGAGTGACACAGAAAAACCTGAAATCGCCTTCTTCTATGTCTTTATGGCAACAAAACCAACCAACCAATGACACTGTCTGTCCATCCACCTTTACTCACACCAACAACCAAAAGGCTTTCTGCTCTGTAGCCCTGGAGGGCTGGGCTCTGAGCAGTGAGGTGCTCAGAGCAGCAACAGGCAGGACCTTGCCAAAGGTAACATGGGCATCAGTTGCTGTGGAAGGCAAGTCTCACCCTCAGTGTTATCCCTGGGTGGCACTATGGCTAAGAGAAATCACATGTTTTTGCACGGTCTGGTCATGCTCGTAACCAGTTATGAGAGACCCCAGGGTTGGCCTGTATGAAAACTTGCATGTGTCCCCTGCTAGTGTTTTTACTCACTCTGGTAGTCAGTTATAGCAGCTCAGGGCAAGCTGATGCTTCAGCACCACCCCCAGATCCATTCCACTGATTGTGTGGCATATGCCTCAATTGCTTCTGCTGTCAAAAGGGAATACAATACAATACCAAACTCATTGTGTAGTTAAGAAAATAAGTGAATAATGCATTTAAGAAACACAGCACAGTGCATAGCATATAATAGATGCTCAGTAAATGTTTGCTGTTGTTGCTGCTGCAGTTTTTGCCCTGTCTTCTACTGCTAAGAGGCAGGGCAGCATAACGGTTAGAAGCACGAGCTAAGGCTTCAGACTGCCTCGGTTTGTAATGCTATCTCCACTGCTACTCAATGGCAAGCTATTCAACTTCTCTGTGCCTCAGTTTTCTTGCCTGTAAAATAGGGGTGATTATAAGAGTAACTACCCACAAGGTATGAAAAGACGAAATAGGACAATCCATGGAAAGTGCTTAGCATAGAGCACCTAACATACAGTAAGTGCTAGATAAGTTTGCATGCAGTGTTATTATTACTATTATTGCTTCTGACTGACACCTTTAAAGAGGAAGTCGCTTCCATTTGAGCTTCATACAATATGTTACAAATCAACACACTGACACAAGCTCCACTGTGCAACTCACTCCCGCCTTGGCACCATCTCCCCATTCAAATGATTTCTAAAAATGCTGCTTGCATTTCTAGAATGCAATTCCAGTGGCGAAAAAAGCAAAGTCACCTTCTCAAACTGTACTTTAGCTCATGCTCTTCCCCAGACAGAAAACTGTAGTCAAGAGAAGAGATGCAGTTTCCCGAAGCCTTGATAACATCTTCATTTAAACCTTATCGACACTGTAAAATATTTTTGAGGATTTGGCTTTTTCCCACCTGCCAGCTCCTCACAGCTTGTCTTAGAAACAAAGATATACAGTTAGGCAAATGAAAGAATTTTAATACAATGATTCTGTCTCTTTTGTTTTTTGACATAAACAAAAATTCTTTTCCAGAACCCTCTAACAGGCTGTAAAGAAGCCTTCTTTGGGATTCCCTTTCAGTTGGAGCTGGCTTCTCCATGAAGGCTTGGAGGTCAGGGCAGGGGCTAGATAATCCTCCAAAAAAGTGAATCTGATGAACCTAGCCATCAGTACAGAACCTCAAGTCTGGTCTGAGCAGCTTGTCTTGTTACAAGTTTGCAGCAATGACAAAAAGTAGGAGTGTTTCAAAAGACTAAACTCATAACACAGCCAGCTTGAGGCCACATTTGTCTCTGATTCCCTCTGCTCTTCTGTCACTCTCCCCCAGTGCCTTTCGGAGACCTCACCTCCCACCACACCCCAGCCCTCAGCCTCCAACCCCCAGCACATACCCACACTCCATATCCCTAATACCCTCCAAATGTCCAGGACCTATGGTAGTGAACATCTGCCCTATCCTAGGCCTGGTTCTCTTCCCTTCCTTCATCAAATTTTCCCATGCCAAATCCTAAGTCAGCAGGTCCCTGCTCTCTTCTACTGAAAATGAGTTTAACTTACCTTACATGAGGGCAGGAAAGGCAATTGCTTATATGATATGATGTAAAGCACACCACCTAGGATGTTCTCTGCTCCCATACTAAAATCTTCCCCATCCCTCTCCCACAGTGCCTTGGATACCATCCTTAGGAGTTTTTCTGCTTTGGGTTCAATCTTTACTGTTTCCAAGAGTCCTCTGTTGAATTACAATAGCACATGGGTTAGAACAACACATGAAGTCATAACTAGGAATAGAGAGTTCATGCAGGAGGAAACAAAAGACAAGGCAGTTGTGATAGAAAAGTAGGGAGGGAAAAGTCAGTCTAGAACATAGGGATGATTTTATTTAGAAAGAATAGACAAGATCAGCCGGGTGTGGTCGCTCACACCTGTAATCCCAGCACTCTAGGAGGCTGAGGTGGGCAGATCATGAGGTCAGGAGATCGAGACTATCCTGGCCACATGGTGAAACCCTGTCTCTATTACAAGTACAAAAATTAGCTAGGCTTGGTGGCACGCACCTGTAGTCCCAGCTACTCGGGAGGCTGAGGCAGAAGACTCACTTGAACCTGGGAGGCAGAGGTTGCAGTGAACTGAGATTGTGCCACTGCACTCCAGCCTGGGTGACAGAGCAAGACTCCATCTCAAAAAAAAAAAAAAAGAATAGGTAAGGTCATTGGGTAAACAAGGCATGGCATAAAGGCCCTGGGTTATAGAGAAGGGGCCAAAGGAAAAAAAAAAAAAAAAAAGGAAGGTTAAAAAGAATTGGGAATAAATCTCACCTACTTCTGGTTCTGCTCAGCTCCAGCAGTGGTGGATCTGAAGTGGAATAATAATTGGAAAAACTAACCCTCCTTTCACTGTGTCATCTGCTAATGTGTTACCTCCCACCGTCTTGCTTCTCTCATCAGCTTCTCCTTCTCCTCTACCCAGAAAACTTCTGCCTGGAACCAATCAGAATGTGCACTTTACTTTAAAAATGACATCAATATGGGAATAAGGTACTGCGACAAAACAGCAAGGGGCACAATTTGGTGGGAGGTAAGGACTTTTCAACAGGCCTCTCAAATCACTACATTTTTGTGACAGTTTGTTTCATTATACATAAAACGGGGTTGGATGATTTTATTCCATTCCTATAGAGCCTAGTTACAGTCTCTTCATTCATTCATTCATCAAATACGTACTGAGTATCCACCATATGCCAGGCACTGTTAGGCTCCAGAAATCCAAAATGAAAGCCCTATTCCTGACTTCAGGAAACTCATGTGCTGGCCAACCAGCTCCCCCCACCCAAAAAAAGCTCAACATCACTGATCATTAGAGAAACACAAGTCAAAAAGCCACAGTGACACACCATCTTGAGCCAGTCAAAATGGTTTATTACTAAAAAGTCAAAAAATAAAGAGGTTGCAGAGAAAAAGGAATGCTTATACACTGCTGGTGGGAGTGTAAATTAGTTCAACCATTGTGGAAAGCAGTGTGGCGACTCCTCAAAGAACTACAAACAGAACTACCATTTGACCCAGGAATCCCACTTCTGGGTATACACCAAAGAAAAATAAATTGTTCTACCATAAAGACATTTGCACACATATGTTCACTGCAGCACTATTCAAAATAACAAGGCCATAGAATCAACCTAAATGTCCATCAACAGTAGACTGGACAAAGAAAATGTGGTACATATACAACGTGGAATACTATGCAGCCACAAAAAAGAATGAAATCGTGTCCTTTGCAGGAACATGGATGGAGCTGGAGGCCATTGTCCTTAGCAAGCTAACACAGGAACAAAAAAGCAAATACTACATATTCTCACTTAGAAGTGGGAGCTAAGTGATGAGAACATATGGACACACAGAGGCAAACAAAAGACACTGGGGCCTACCTCAGGGTGGAGGGTCACAGGAAGGAGAGGATCAGGAAAAATAACTGATAAGGACTAGGCTTAACACCTGGGTGATGAAACAATCTGTACAACAAACTCCATGACACTAATTTATATAGCAAATCTGCAAATGTACCCCTGAACCTAAAATAAAAAATTAAAATTAAATATTGAAAAAAAAAGTCTTCTTAATTTTTTTAAAACTGCAGGTTTGGAGCATTTGCCAGATGCCATGGTGTAAATATCCTCACTATGGCCAATCTCAAGTTACCCACAGTTTAGCAACTGGCTCACATCACTCCGGAATGTGTAACAATCAACTCTCCCCAGCTGATAGCAGCAGGCTCCAGTACAAACATAGTCAAGCAAGGAAGAGGGGGTAGCCATCAGAATGCAGAGGCAGGCAAGGGCTATGGAACCATGAAGGTAAGAGACCAAGTCTACCTACAGGAGAATCAAGGGAAACAGAAGAGAGAGAGAGATCATGAACTCCAGCCATTGAAGGAGAGAAATTCATTTTTACAGTGCCCCACAAGACTGTGAGCTGAGGGAGGACAGAGACCGCGGTTTCTTTCTTACTATATCTTTCTGGTAATATCTTTTGGTGGATTTTTCAGTGTATGACATAGATACACAGTATAGCCATTAAGCTGAGATTCTGAAGGACACAGAATGAACGTAAGTAGCTTGTCCCTTTTTCCTGGTGGCTGTACAGTGGTTTTCAGATTTTATAAAAGGAAATCTTGCCATTGCTCAGTGCACCCTGAAAACTCATTTTATTATTTTGACTTCAGTTTTAATTAACTGTACATATGGCTGCTCATTCATTAGGGTCAGATGGCCCAGCTGGGGACAGCGCTTCCTGGCATGTGGGCTGAGCTAGCATGTGCCTTCGGGATTTGGGTCTGTGAGAGAGGTTGTGAAGGAGAAACTCGGGAAAGGTTACAAACTCAGGTGCCAAAAGCAACTGCACAGCTCTTCCAGAGTGAGAGCAAAGAGAAAACGTCTGTAGGAAAACGTTCCAAGGTAACAAACCAAATTCACTCTACAGCAGAGGTTGGTCGGGCGCGGTGGCTCACGCTTGTAATGCCAGCACTTTGGGAGGCCGAGGCAGGCAGATCACCTGAAGTCAGGAGTTCGAGACCAGCCTGGCCAACTTGGTGAAACCTCATCCCTACTAAAAATACAAAAAGTAGCACACCTGTAATCCCAGTTACTCCAGAGGCTGACGTGAGAGAATCACTTGAACCCAGGAGGTGGAGCTTGCAGTGAGCTGAGACCACGCCATTGCACTCCAGCCTCAAGAAAAAAAGAAAAAAAAAAAATTCACTCTACAGCAGAAGTTGACCAAGGACTATTCAAGCCCACTGGAGGTCTGGAGAGGGGCTAAAATGTCTGCAGATTTTTTAAGTTGGCAATTTTCAAAATAAAAATTCAATGACATACTACTAAATCCAATAGCAGAAAATGCCATGACCCAGAAAATATCACTCCACAAAAATGCAAGTCAATCTAACAACCACTTTCATTTGTGCTACAGCTAAACCTCACTTTTTTAATGCAAACCTCAAAAGACACTTAGCAGAAAACAGGTTTGTAACCCTGCTAGACAACATGGCTTGCCGACTTCCAGAAAAGAGACTTCCTTTCTAGAAGGCTAATGTTTCCATATGATTATTTAAAATTGACTGCTGAAGCCATGTCAAACAATGCCAAAAAAACAACCAGCCTGTTTGATTTTTTTAGATAGAAAAAATAACCTGTCAACCCACTATTAATATTGTGTAGAAAAACAGTTGATTCACTAAAGGTTTAACTGGCTGCCTAAAGCACCTAGAATGAAGACACCACTTCAAAAGAAAGCGAGAAAGAAAGAGAAAGGAAATGGTAACTGTGTGAGGTAATGAATATTAATTAGCTTGATGCGGCGATTATTTCACAATGTATACATATATCAAAACATTGTTGTATACCTTAAATATATACCATTTCATTTGTCAATGAAACCTCAATAAAGATGAAAAAGAGAAAAAAAAGACCCACTGCAGAACAAACATAAGAATTACAAAACAAGAAAAATACTTTAAAGTAACTAGCAAAAGCCTTTAGCATCCTAAAACATCAATTATAAAAAGCCAATTACTATCAAGTTTTCTTTGATTTCTTTATCAAAATGAATAATTCTTCACTAGTGGCTACCAACCTCAGCCCTTCCCCTTTCAACAAAAATCTCTGTGCAAACTCTATTGAATTCAAATTTCTACAACATAAATACATCAACAGATTGCTCCAAGGGCCCTGCAGACATTTTCTCAGTAGCACAAGCACAGTGGTAACTAATATCTCACTTACTATATGTTGAGTATAAAAAGTCACTGGCCTGGAGGCCCCCTAAAACACCAAATATTTTTCTAAAATCATTAGCATTTTCCCTGTGAAATGACAGTATTATATATTGAACCATATTTGTGATTTGTATTCTAGATACTCCAAAAAAGTACCTGAGGTGGTTGAGACAATAAACATATATACTTCTCAATCATTAAAATAAGGATAAAATATCAGCCAGGCTTGGTGGCTCATGCCTGTAATCCCAACACTTTGGAAGGCTGAGGAGGGAGGATCACTAGAGCCCAGGAGTTCAAGATCAGCCTGGGCAGCAAAAAATTAAAAATTAGCCAGGCATAGTGGTGCCAGCCTATACTCCCAGCTACTCAGGAGACTGAGGCAGGAAGTTCGCCTGAGTCCACGAAGTAGAGGCTGTGGTAAGCCGTGTTTGCCCTACTGTACTCCAGCCTGGACAACACAGCAAGACCCTGTCTCACAAATAAATAAACAAAATAAGAATAAAATATCATAAGTATGTACTTGAGAGGAGGAAGATTATTACACTAGAAACCCAGGCTAAGGGGAGTTATTATAACTGAGTCTTAAATTTTGTTTTATATTTTTCAGTGGCAAACAGGAAACTTGGTGAACATTGTAACTCTCACTGATTAAAATAGAAACAAACCTTTTTCCTTTGTACTAAAATCTAAGAGAAAATTATTGTATGAATCCGTATATAAAGAACACTAAACAATAATAGGCAACTTTTAAAGTAATTTTAAAGAAGCAAACTTTTTTTTCATATGAACATTTCATATAACCTCAAGGGGATAATATTAAATCATCATTTTATGAAGGTTGTTCTCCAGAGAAATAAACTAATATAGTCCAGGTATGTGATTTTTCTAGAGCTGTAATTTGATGAGGAGATATAGCCTGGAAAATCTAAAAGATTAGATTATTAGAAGTTCTGTTAGATAACCTTAGTCAAGTGTAAAACACTGTGGCTGTGTCTTTAACAGACAATCAAAGACTGAGCTCCCTTGAGTGTGTCTATTATGTCTGGTCGATGCCTAAAATCAGACCTGCATGCTTTTGATAACAGAAGTGCGAAGAGGAAGATGCCACTTGGTTAACATAATCAAAAAGCAGCACAGCAGATATCAGTCATGATACCTGCCCTGCCCAGAGCCCTTGCAGACATCTTTGCTGAAAGGGTTGTACCACATGTACCTGGCCAAAGAAAACTGGACAGGGGCAGTCACCTAACTTAAAGACCAATAAGCCATAGGCCAATTAGGCCCATGATATGTGTAGGGGAGAAAAAGTAGCATCTTTTACTCATCCATCACAAGGTTCATGGCTGAGGCTCCTATCATAAAAGACAGATTAACAAGAGAAAAGCACACACATTTATCTAATATATGTTTTATGTTACTCCAGCACCTTCAGAAATGAAGACCTAAAGAAATATGGAAATGTGTATTTGTATGCTTACATTTGATGAAGAGCAGATGGTTGTGGAGAAGTAAGATCGAAGGATAATAGGATATGATCTAATAGGAATAAACTGGGCGAAACTTATCAAGGCTGTTCAGATACTTCTCTGTGTCTGTGTCTTCGGAGATAAGGATGTTGCTTTCCTCTAGGTATAAGACAGGCAACTCTGGAGTGATAGTTTGATGACCTCTTTCAGGGAAAGGTTAACTGGGTTTTATGGCCTGATTCAGGGGAAGAGGAAAAAGGAGAAGGTGAAAGTGACCTCCCTGCTTCTTTTGTTCCTCAAATGACAAGCTGCCATATTTTGGGGTAACTTGTCTGGAGTCCCATCACATGGCTTGACTTGAAAACATAAACTTATCCATTCTGATTGGCTCTCTTCACCATTTAAACAAACAAACAAAAAAACACTGAGATTGAGTCAGTTAACTGTGGGAACAGCAGCTGAAACATTGTGAGATAGATGAAAGTCAGGATTCGTGTTGCTCCATGTGTAAAACAAAGCTAAAAACAAGAGAAAGCTATGAGAAGCAGAAGATTGGAGGCAGAGGAGTGCATGGAGATAAAGATGAGAAATCTGAGCAGAAAGGATCCAAGGGTGGTTTCCAGAGGAGGCTGAGCCATGTCCATTTCCAAGCTCTAGAATTCAGATCATTCTCCTTCTCTCTACTCTATGGGTCCTGCCCTTTCCTGTCTGGTTCTTCAGTGTTTCCTGGCTTCCTGTGTGTATGTACCCTTCAAGTAAATGGTGGATTACCTAAAGTAATTTGTCTAAGTCACTTTTTTTTGCACCCAAAGCAGATAAATTAAAATACATTATTTTATCTATGGAAAGAGCCTTTCGCCTTTACCAGAGATTAGCTAAACCAATCTTTTGGGGCCCTGTTTAGCCAGAGGCAAAATTGTTCTCCAGCAGCATCCTCTTAGGAGCCTGGAAAAACTGAAATCAATTGAAGCCCCTGAGTTTTTATCGTGAAGTACAAAAGAAACAGCTTTAACCTGAGACAAATATTAAAGGACAAATATTACCAGTTTTCTGTCTTTATGGGGAAAAAGAATGATAGTATATGTCTCTCGAATGTCTGATTTTAAGCAACATTGCTTCCTGGCCAGGACCAGGGTTGGTTAACTGCAGATGGGTTAGTCCTAGATTATCCAACATATTTTGTGTTATAGTCCATCTAAATATTGAAAAATATCAATCCCAAGTAAAAATGTTGATTTCAAAGTATTAATGAATGAAAAATAAAAGATAATAAAGTTGACTAAAGACATTTTCTGGGAACAGACAGCCTGGATTTAAATCCTGGATTCTGAATCTGCTAGATGTGAAATCTTAAACAAGTTTCTGCATCTTCACTTCTTCATCTGTAAAATGGGGGTGGTTACAGTACCTTTCTCAGTGAGTGATTATGAGTGTCAAACAAAATGATTTATGGAGATCAGTTAGTACAGTGCCTAGCATACAGCAGACACTCAATAACCGTGAGTTATTACCAGCACTCCTTCTGGGTAATCTTCTTTCAGTTACTCCAGTTACTTTATTCAAAGACACTGTACTCAGGAGCCATCTTCAGAAAAGTTTTAAAGAAGCAAAATCAAAAAGCAAAACATACAGAAGGTAGTTTGCATTAATATGGTAACATGAAGCTATTTGGGAATGAAGTGCATGGATTTGAAGAACTAGAGTTCCAAGGACTCAGTGTAGGATGAAGAAGCCACTTTATGATAGTGAAGATGTAAACGTCCATTCAAAGATCTAGTATCCTGGAGGAAAATACCTATTTTAAAAATACAAATTAGGTGGGCGCGGTGGCTCACACCTGTAATCCCAGCACTTCGGGAGGCCGAGACAGGAGGATCACCTGAGCCCAGGAATTTGAGACCAGCCTGGACAACAAGGCAAGACTCCATCTCTACAAAAAAACATAAAAATTAGCTGGGCATGGTGATACACACTTGTAGCCCCAACTACTAGGGAAACTGAGGTGGGAGGATCACTTGAGCCCGGGAGGTTGAGGGTGCAGTGAGCTGTGCTCACGCCACTGCACTCCACTCCAACCTGGGCAGCAGAGTGAGACCTTGTCTTTTTTTTTCTTTTTTTTTGAGACGGAGTCTCGCTCTGTCGCCCGGCCTGGAGTGCAGTGGCCGGATCTCAGCTCACTGCAGGCTCCGCCTCCCGGGTTTACGCCATTCTCCTGCCTCAGCCTCCCAAGTAGCTGGGACTACAGGTGCCCGCCACCTCGCCCGGCTAGTTTTTTTGTTTTGTTTTGTTTGTTTGTTTGTATTTTTTAGTAGAGACAGGGTTTCACAGTGTTAGCCAGGATGGTCTCGATCTCCTGACCTCGTGATCTGCCCGTCTCGGCCTCCCAAAGTGCTGGGATTACAGGCTTGAGCCACCGCGCCCAGCCGAGACCCTGTCTTAAAATAAATAAATACAAATACAAATTAACTAAAATAACAATAAAACTATTTTTAAACACCTTCTGTTCCTTTATTATTTTCACACTCACTATTATTGCTGGTAGGTTCTTAAAAGCTTGTAACACAATTTCTTTACCTTCCCAAAATAAAATCCCCAATCTGAGCACCTGTAGTTGACACTATCAATGTCCCACCCTTATTCTTTATCCACAGCCTTCTCACTGCAGGTATCTGCATCTCTGTTACTGCAGGTTTTTTATAGAATCACAGTGATGCTCCCTGCCAAGTGGCAGAACAAAAGTGCTAGGAAGAAATACCCTTGGGAATAGCCTTCAACCAAAGACTTTTGGGAGTCAGTGTATAAATATCCCAGCTCCCTCACTCTTCACATAGAATTCAAACACAAGTGTTTTACCTGACTTCTTGGAGATTTCCTGCAGAATTAAGCCCTAGTCACCCACAGTAGTTGCTGAGTTAATAATACACCCTTATTGGTTGTCTTCTCTTCTCAATATTACTTTTCCACGCCCACCCCTAATGTTCCCTGCACCTCTTAAATAAACTACTTGCCTTGAATCCTTGTCTCAGGGTCTGTCTGTGAGACAACCCAAATCTCTGCAGATGTCTTTTTCTTATTAAGCAATCTAAAGTGTCCATGAGAGCAGTTAAAACTCCCAAGCAGCCTTCTGCATTGATTTTCGTTTTTTTTTTTTTTTTTTTTTGCTTTCTTCCCCATAGATTTGCCAAACTGCAGAGATGTCTGTCAAGACGCCGAGCTTAAGAACTGGGAAGCCTCTAGTTGGTCTGTGATGAAAAACACCAACGCAGCTCTGCAAAAGGTAGCCTCACTTTTTCATGGGTACTATCCCAAGAGACAGAGACAGAACTCAGTGGCTGCTTTTCATCTCCACTCTCCAGTACAAAGTGGCTGGATAGTCTTTGCCAAGGTATCAGTTTTCCCATGGTGAGGACTGCCAGGCAATTAGATTCTTGCTCTCTCCAAATTTCAGCAGGAGCACAGAAGTTTTATTTTTAACTGTGTAGGAAGATGTTGCCATGGCAACATAACAAACTACAAGAGCAATTTGATCGATTAATGATGTTGTGAGGAAAAAGGACTGGCATGAAAGACACTGAAAAAAAAAATCATATAGCTTTATCACCCTGGACTGAGTTTATAGATCTTGGTTATTAGACACAGTATGTGACACATGTTTATCATTATGCAAAAGGAAACACCGACCTTTTTCTGCCTTGGTTCCCCAAAGCAAGATGACGACAAACTAGTGAACTGACCAACAAGAAAGCGAGCTGGTCTCATGAATTAAAGAGACATGATAAGTGTGGCTGAAAGAACATAGTATTTGCTAGGCAGGCTAGGCATAGCGGAACATTCAGATGCCCCACCCATTAATTAATGGGGAACATTCTGCTATTCCCTGCCCTAAAAACATTTCACTTTCAGCTGTCCTCTCCTTTCAATTAATCTTCCTCACCAACTTCCTTCCCTACAGCCCAGGGAAGGCAAGGGAGCATGCCAGCAGGGAAGAAGGGGGACATGACTAAAGAGCAGTTCTCGTCAGACAGGAAAGGAACATGGAAAACCCTTTTGGTAGGGCAGGGAGAAAGTTTTAGGGCAGCAGCTCTCAAAGTGGTCTGGATTCTCCTGTGAGTTTCAAGATCCTTTCAGGGGCTGCCTAAGGCCAAAACTATTTTCATGATTCTACTAAGACATTGTTTGCTTTTTACAGTCTCACTATTTCAGGAAGGTACAGTGGAGTTTTCCAGAGGCTGCATAACATATGATTATCATTAACAGTTTAAATGCTGAAGCATATATCTTCCATTAGATATATGCTGAAATAGACACTGTCTTCTATGAAGCCAAACATAAAAGAGGTTTCCAAAAAATGTAAAATGATGCTACTTTTCTTACTAATTGTTTCGTTTCAGAAATACGGTTGTTCATTAAAAGTGCAATTTATGTTAATAAGTAGTGAGATTTTTTATTTTTAAATAAATCAATAACTTTTGTTTTAATTTCTGATGTGGTTAATATTAATAGAAATAACCCATTTAAGCAGAAATTCTTTGCAGTTTCAATAATTTTTAAGCGTATAAAGAGGCCTTCAAACCAAAAATCTTGAGGACCAGTCACAGGAGATGAAACTAAGATAACTACGTTACTGAAGTCCCTGAGAAAGGAGTCAGAACCTCAGCACAAGATGGGCTGGAAAGGATTAAAGAATATCCGGTTTGCCGGACAAAGCCTCTGGGAGAAGTTCCACACTCACTCTGGCACCACCATTAACAAGCTCCTGAGCAGTACAGTAGGCGGCGGCAAGGATAGAAGGGCCTGGGTGAAAGTTCCACTTACATTTACCCATGGCTGTGCTTGGTGTGAAGGGATTCAGAAGCCCAGTGGGGTCCGGCGGAAGTGGTAACTCAAAGAGCTGGAATCGGCGTGGAAGCAAGGCAGGAAGACTGCAGACTGTGGTGCTAATCCCCCAGAGGCTTGGCCAGGGACCATCTACTTCCACCAACAGGCAGGAGCCACCTTTCAGCAGCATCACTATCACATGTCCTATGATCCAATAGGGCCAGGAGGATTCTCAGCACTAGAAGGCGAGGGTCTCAGGAGTCAGAGGGCCCGGTTCTTGCAGCCCATGGGATATCAGCCTCACCATCTTGAGAAGGAAAAAGGGGAAACACCTTGAGAAGCTGAAAGAGGCCCTCTGGGAAGCTTGTGCTTTCAGTAAACTACGTATTTACTCATAAAGGACTCTATTATACCGAGAACCCCAGTTACTAGATTTAAGCAAATTTAAGGTGACTTTTTTCCTACAACAGTTGAAATTGTTGGTCGGAACAATATTAGCTCAGCTAATTTTTTTGTACATATAAATCATAGTGCTTACATTTTGACATCGATAGCTCAAAGTTCTCTTTCTCTATTCCCCTCCTATAGAAAACTTTCCTTAATAATTTCTTCTTTATCTTTTTCCTTTATAGTTCTCATTTTTTTCCTCCATTTCTTTCCCTCTCCTTATCCATCTGCTTTTATTCTCCCTCCACTGTATTCTTTTTCATTGTTCTCTGCCTTAGGCCAGTTAATCGTAGCCTAAACGTACAGAGCCAACAGTATTCCAAGCTGTTTTCAAGAGTTGCTAATTCCTATGCCGTTTACTGTGAACATGCAATACACCAGGGACTTACACAGAGTAATTCATTTAATCTTCACGACAACCCTATATTTAATGTTTATACTTAATGTTTTATTGCAGCTCAGAGTAATGAAATTTGTTCAGTTTGCACAACTGGTTATATGTGTCAGGGTCAGGATTTGAAATCACACTCGTCAAACACCAAGCCCATGCCCCTTCCTCTATATCAAGCAGCCTTCACAGGTACAGCATTTTACAAGTTACAGTCCAAGAGCTATTTGCACCCCAATCTTCCCTGCTCTCTCTTAGTCTTCACTTATGACATACGTTTCTCCTGTGCCCACACTCTTCATGGGTTGATGGTTGTAGACAAACCAAGAAATGGGGAGCAGTCACACACAACATTATATCTAGACTGTCATCTAAGAATAAAATGCAGAAGCTTTAGCAGTGGAACTCCAATTTATATTTTTCTTTAATCACATGTGCCTTGGAAGTTGATGATATGACAGAAGCCATATGATGAAGTCAAAGAATTGCCCAAATTCCCAGAACTTCATTAGATACAATTCTTAAATTATCTTTAATTGAGCGCTTGCTATGTGCCAGACACACAGCTAATTTCCATATATTATCCAATTCAACTCCTGCAACAACTCTACATGACAAATTTTAATTCCCTTTCACAGATGAGAAAACTGAAGCCTTAAGGGTTTGAAATACTTTCTTATGATACCACAACTAGTAAATTCAAACTCAGGTCTGTCAGATTTAAAGCTTAAGTTCTTTTCACTCCCTGCAATGATTATGTTTCACTGGTATGTTACAATCCCACTGCTAACATGTGACTTGGAGTTATTAGAATTTTTATTTTTATTTTTTGGTATAAACCTTTTAGGATTCAGTGTGTCACCTCAGGCAGAAAACTGCCACATAGAGATGATGCATTGTCCCAGGAAACTGTTTTTTAAATCAGAAACAAATCCATTTCTCTGCTTTTATATTGCATTGATGTCCTTCCTCCTTTTAAAGTTCTCCTGAATGATAGAGGCATTGAAAATGACATTTTGCATGCTAGTTTTCTTGTTACCATCTACTAGCTTTTGGTGCCACCCTCCTCCTTTTTATATTTTTTTGAAGAAAATAGTGAAATAGCTTAGATATGAAACTATAAATTATACCAAGATGTGATTTGGAACTGAAATAAACCTCATGCTTTTTTAATGGGAATTTTCAAATACTGAAATACAATTTATTACCCAAAGGGAAAGAGGAGTCTAGACTTTTCTACTTCTCCCCAGTGCCTGGGTGACAAGTGACCTCAGGTTTCACCGAGGAATCACCAGAGGAAAGGGGATAGATTCAAGAATTTCATAATCAGAATGAACTTTTCAAAGACATACAACCACCCTGTATGCATTCAGGCATGAGCTCCAAAACATTAAAAGTGACTAAAACATGCTACAAAGTTAAGCACAATTTCATCTGTGCTAAAAATAATAATAATAATAAAGAGTTGCAGCTAGGCACAGTGACTCACAAATGTAATCTCAACTCCTTGAGAGGCAGACATGGGAGGCTTACTTGAGCCCAGGAGTTCAAGACCAGCCTGGGCAATGTAGTGGGACCCCATCTCTGCAAAAAAATAAAAAGTTAGCCAGGTGTGGTGGCACATGCCTATAGTCCCAGCTGCTTGGGAGGCTGAGGCAGGAGGATTGCTTGAGCCTAGGAGGTGGAGGCTGCAGTGAGCCGAAATTGTGCCACTGCATTCCAGCCTGGGTGACAGGGAAAGACCCTGTTTCAAGAAAATAAAATAATTTTTTTAAAATTTTTTTAATTTAAAAAAAATTTTAAACCCATTTTCCAAGATGGCAGATTAGAGGCTTTCAGCATACCTCAGCCACTTGGAAATAGCAAGATAGTACATAAAGATCAACTCTGTGAGATTTATTCAAGAAAGAAAATGGGAATTCATGGAAATCATGAAGGACACCCCAGATCCCAGAGAGAACATTATCAAATGGCCCCCATGATGGCGTTCAGCTGATAAAAGTGAATGAGGCCCTAGTACATGACAGAGGCAGAGAGCTGTTCTCTGTGACTCACCTTTCCACTGGGTATCTGAGCAACCCAGGCCAAGGGAGAGCACTGTGTTTCTCCTGAGCCCTGGAGTTAATCTGGGGAAATACTTGGAGACACCATGAAGGAAAGATACCGGGAAAACCTGCAGGCATTTTCCCAGCTCCAGGACTAGAAGCAGGACACCATTTTTAATGTGGACACATACAAAGTCAGTCATTCTTTGATAACCCAGCAGCACGGCTGCATAGGCATTTTAATCTCAGGCCAAAGACTGGAGTGCCTGCTGGGGAGTGGAGTAGGGGCCTCCACAGCAGGAACTGTGGAAAGCACCTCAGCTGTAGGTGCTGAGATTCACAGACTACAGCTGCGGTTTTTTCCTGGGCAGTGAGACTTGCAGTCAGGGCCAGCTTGGCAACCTGGAACTGATCTGCATGTGCCAGTGCTTGTTGCCCCACCCTGCTTCCCTGAGATTTTAGTGCAGCGGGGACCTATCGTCTCCACCCCAGACAGAAATCCAGACATTTGGAGCACTCACCTGCCTGGACCAGCAGCCTGAGCCGCCCCACCCCTTCTGGACATAAATCTTGGTGCAGTAGGGCTCTCTTTGCTCCATGCTCATGTAAATCTCCAGGCACTAAGAGAACCTGCTTATCTGGATCAGCAGCCTGGCCCAACCCACCCTTCCTGTGCAGAGCTCTGGGTGTAGGGAGACCCTCTTTGCTACCCAGGTAGATCTCCAGACATTCAGAGTACCTGTTTGCTTGGTCCAGCAGCCTGAGTCACCCCACTCCTCCTGGGCAGAGATTTTGGTGCAGGTGGTGACCTTCTCTGCTCCACACCTAAGCAGATCTCTAGGCAATCAGAGCATCACTCATTAGATTAGGAGTCTGAGACACCCTACCCTTCTTGTTTAGAGGTCCTGTTACAGAAAGATCCTCTCTGCTTCACACCCAGGCAGATAGATCATTAGGCATTCAGAGCACCCAGTCATCTGGTTCAGCAACTGGAGCTGCCCCAGTGTTCCAGGACATAGATCATAGTGCAGTAAAACCCTCTATGCTTCACACACAGGCAGATCTCCAGGTATCTGAAGCCCTGACTCTCCTGGATTAAAAGCTTAGGCTGCCCCCGATCTCTGTGCAGAGAACTCAGAGCCAAGGAAGTCTCTCAACTCCATGCCTAGGCACACCTCTGGGCATCTGATGGCTACCCACTGGATTCTCCCTTGGTACTGGAGCTTGTGCCTGCCATCAGGGGACCTGCACATGGACCTGCCCAGTCCAGCCTCACCCTTTGTGTCTCTCCTTGCCCTGGGATGTACAGGGAGCTCAGATAACTATGCATTCTATGAATCAGCCCACGGCTTGAGGCAACAGACAGCTTCTGCCAGTAACAAGAATCAAGTATATACCCAGCCACATTGGCTGCATCTGGCTCTTACCTAAAACTGCCAGGCTTATAGGATGAACTGCATAGGCCCACATAAAACCTGCCAAAAGAAGTGCACAGGGCTATAGAAAGAACCAAAAGACCCTTCCCAGCATTCTCTACAGTCACATCCCCTAGGAAGGGTGAGGGAAAGGGACAGGGGAAAGAAAAAAATAATTTTTTAAATAACAAAATTTTGGGAGAAAAAAGAAAAGGAAAAAAAATCTTATCTGCATAAAAATAATTACAAAAATTAGAAGTGCCAGTATCTCCAGAGATGAGAAGGACCCAGAGCAAGAATACTGGCAACCTGAAAAATCTGAATGTAGTGACTCCACCAAACAATTGCACTAGCTCTCCAGCAATGGTCTCTAACCAAAATGGAAACTCAAAAATGACACATAAATAATTCAAAGTATGAATTGCAAAGAAACTCAATGAAATTGAAGACAAGGTTGAAAATCAACACAAAGAAACCTCTAAAGCAATCCAGTAAATGAACGAAGAGATAAACATCTTAAAAAGAAATCAATCAGAGCTTCTGGAATTGAAAAACTCACTTAAGGAATTTCAAAATACAATTAAAAGCTTTATCACTAAACCAGACCATGCAAAAGAAAGATTTTCAGAGCTTGAAGACCAGTCCTTTGAACTAATCCAGTCTAACAAAAATAAAAATTAATTTTAGAAAATGAATAAAGCCTTTGAGAAATGTGGGATTATATAAAGCAGCCAAACATACAAATTATTGACATTCCTGAGAGAGAAAGAGAAAAGGCAAACAACCTGGAAAGTATATTTTATGGAATAATTCAAGAAAACTTTCCTAATTTTGCTGGAGAGGTAGACATCCAGATATAAAAAATCCAGAGGACACCTGCAAGATAATGTACAAAACAAACATCACCAATGCATAGAGTCATCAGACTGTCCAAGATCAATGCTAAAGAAAAAATCTTAAAGGAAGCTACAAAAAAAGGACAGATCACATACAAAAGGAACCCCAGCAAGCTAACAGTGGACTTCTCAGTAGAAACCTTACAAGCCAGAAGATGGTAGGGGCCTATTTTCAGCATCCTTAAAGGTAAGAACTTCCAACCAAGATTTTATATCCTGCTGAGCTAAGCCTCATAAGCAAAAGAGAAATAAAATTTTTCCAGACAAGCAAGTGCTATGGGAAGTTGTTAGCACTAGATTAGCTTTACAAGAGATCCTTAAGGAAGTTCTAAACATGGAACAAAAGAATGATACCTGCCATCACAAAAACACATTTAAGTACATAGCCCTCAGACCCTATAAAGCAAAAACAACAAAAACTACAAAGCAACCAGCTGACAACTTTATGACAGGATCAAAACCTCACATAGCAATATTAACTTACATCCAAATGTAAGGGGTCCAGATGCCCCCACTTAAAAGGCAGAGTGCAAGTTGAATAAAAAACCAAAACCTATCCGTCTGTTGTCTTCAAGAGATCCCTCTCACACAGAGTGACACCCAAAAGCTCAAAGTAAAGAGTTGGAGAAAGTTCTACTATGCAAATGGAAAACAAAAAACAGCAGGGGTCATTATTATTATATCAGATAAAACAGACTTTAAACCAACAATAGTTTTAAAAAAAAAAAAGGACAAAGAAGACATTACATGACAATAAAGGGCTCAATTCAATAAGAATACTTAACAATTTTAAATATACATGCTAATAAAACAAGTACTTCCAAGCCTACAAAAAGACTTAGCCACACAATAATAGTGAGGGACTTCAACATCCCACTGACAGCATTAGATAGATCATCAAGGTACAAAACTAACAAATAAATTTTGGACTTAAACTCAGCCCTTGACCGATTGAACCTAATAGACATCTACAGATCATTCCACCCATCAACCAAAGAATATATATTCTTTTTTTTTTTTTTTTTTTGAGACGGAGTCTCGCTCTGTCGCCCAGGCTGGAGTGCAGTGGCCGGATCTCAGCTCACTGCAAGCTCCGCCTCCCGGGTTCACGCCATTCTCCTGCCTCAGCCTCCCGAGTAGCTGGGACTACAGGCGCCCGCCACCTCGCCCGGCTAGTTTTTGTATTTTTAGTAGAGACGGGGTTTCACCGTGTTAACCAGGATGGTCTCGATCTCCTGACCTCGTGATCCGCCCGTCTCGGCCTCCCAAAGTGCTGGGATTACAGGCTTGAGCCACCGCGCCCAGCCCAAAGAATATACATTCTTTTTGTCTGCACACAAAACATACTCCAAGATTGACCACATGCTTGGCCATAAGCAAGTCTCAGTAAATTTTTAAAAATCAAAATCATACCAACCATACTCTTTTCATCTGTGCAGGAAACATACTCCAAGATTGACCACATGCTTGGCCATAAAGCAAGTCTCAATACATTTTAAAAAATTGAAATCGGGCCGGGCGCGGTGGCTCAAGCCTGTAATCCCAGCACTTTGGGAGGCCGAGACGGGCGGATCACGAGGTCAGGAGATCGAGACCA
>NW_012116810.1:1418903-1419667 GCF_000951035.1 Colobus angolensis palliatus | reverse complement strand
AAATCATACCAACCATACTCTCAGGCCACAGTGAAATAAAAATAGGAATTAATACCAAGAAGATCTCCCAAAACTATGCAAGTACATAAAAATTAAACAACTTCCTCCTAAATGACTTGAATAAATAATGAAATCAAGGTGGAAATCAAAAAATTCTTTGAAATAAATGAAAACAGAGACACAATAGAATAAATCTCTGGGATGCAGCAAAAGCAGTGTCAAAAGGAAAGTTTATAATGCTAAATGCCTACCTCAAAAAAGTTAGAAAAATCTCAAATTCATGATCTAACATCACACCTAGAGAAACTAGAAAAACAAGAATAAAGTAACCTAAAGTTAGCAGAAGAAATTATTAAAATCAAAGCAGAACTGAATGAAATTGAAACCCAAAAATTCATACAAAGAATCAATGAAACCAAAAGATGGTTATTTGAAATAATAATCAAGATAAATAGACCACTATCTAGATTAGCAAAGAAAAGGAGAGCAGCCAAATAAGCACAATCAGAAATGACAAAGATGAGTGTTAGTCCCACAGAAATACAAAGGATCCTCAGAGACTACTATGAACACCTCTATGCACACAAACTAGAAAATCCAGAGAATATGGATAAATGTGTGGATACACACAATCTTCCAACACTGAATCAGGAAGAAGTTGAAACACTGAACAGACCAATACTGAGTTTTGAAATTGAATCAATAATAACAAACCTACCAATCAAATTCTACTAAGCAAAGAAATTTTTTTTTTTTTTTTTTTT
>NW_012116810.1:1412867-1414760 GCF_000951035.1 Colobus angolensis palliatus | reverse complement strand
ATGGCTAGCCAGTTTTCCCAGCACCATTTATTAAATAGGGAATCCTTTCCCCATTTCTTGTTTTTGTCAAGTTTGTCCAAGATCAGATGGTTGTAGATGTATGGCGATATTTCTGAGACTTCTGTTCTGTTCCATCGGTCTATGTCTCTGCTTTGGTACCAATACCATGCTGTTTTGGTTACTGTAGCCTTGTAGTATAGTTTGAAGTCAGGTAGCGTGATGCTTCCAGCTTTGTTCTTTTTGCTTAGGATTGTCTTAGAAATGGGGGTTCTTTTTGATTCCATATGAATTTTAAAATAGTTTTTTCCAATTCTGAGAAGAAAGTCATTGGTAGCTTGATGGGGATGGCATTGAATCTATAAATTACCTTAGGCAGTATGGCCATCTTCATGATATTCATTCTTCCTATCCATGAGCATGGAATGTTCTTCCATTTGTTTGTGTGCTCTTTTATTGCATTGAGCAGTGGTTTGTAGTTCTCCTTGAAGAGATCCTTCACATCCCGTTAAGTTGTATTCCTAGGTATTTTATTCTCTTTGTAGCAATTGTGAATGGGAGTTCACTCATGATTTGACTCTCTGTTTGTCTGTTATTGGTGTATAGGAATGCTTGTGATTTTCGCACATTGATTTTGTATCCTGAGACTTTGCTGAAGTTGCTTATCAGCTTAAGGAGATTTTGGACTGAGATGATGGGGTTTTCTAAATATACAATCATGTCATCTGTAAACAGGGACAATTTGACTTCCTCTTTTCCTAACTGAATACCCTTTCTTTCTTTCTCCTGCCTGATTGCCCTGGCCAGAACTTCCAACACTATGTTGAATACGAGTGGTAAGAGAGAGTATCCCTGTCTTGTGCCAGTTTTCAAAGGAAATCCTTCCAGGTTTTTCCCATTCAGTATGATATTGGCTGTGAGTTTGTCCTAAATAGCTCTTATTATTTTGAGATACGTTCCATCAATACCTAGTTTACTGAGAATTTTTAGCATGAAGGGTTGTTAAATTTTGTCGAAGGCCTCTTCTGCATCTATTGAGATAATCATGTGGTTTTTGTCTTTGGTTCTGTTTATATAATGTATTACGTTTATTGATTTGCATATATTGAACCAGCCTTCCATCCCAGGGATGAAGCCCACTTGATCGTGGTGGATAAGCTTTTTGATGTGCTGCTGGATTCAGTTTGTCAGTATTTTATTGAGGATTTCTGCATCAATGTTCATCAGGGATATTGGTCTAAAATTCCCTTTTTTGGTTGTGTCTCTGCCAGGCTTTGTTATCAGGATGATGCTGGCCTCATAAAATAAGTTAGGGAGGATTCCCTCTTTTTCTATTGATTGGAATAATTTCAGAATGAATGGTACCAGCTCCTCTTTGTACCTCTGGTAGGATTTGGCTGTGAACCCGTCTGGTCCTGGAATTTTTTTGCTTGGTAGGCTATTAATTATTGTCCCAATTTCAGAGCCTGTTATTGGTCTATTCAGGGATTCAGCTTCTTCCTGGTTTAGTCTTGGGAGGGTTTATGTGTCCAGGAATTTATCCATTTCCTCTAAATTTTTTAGTTTATTTGCATAGAGGTGTTTATAGTATTCTCTGATGGTAGTTTGTATTTCTGTGGGATCAGTGGTGATATCCCCTTTATCGTTTTTTACTGCATCTATTTGATTCTTCTCTCTTTTCCTCTTTATTAGTCTTGCTAGGGGTCTATCAATTTTGTTCATCTTTTCAAATGCCAGCTCCTGGATTCATTGATTTTTTTGAAGGGTTTTTTGTGTCTCTATCTCCTTCAGTTCTGCTCTGATCTTAGTTATTTCTTACCTTCTGCTAGCTTTTGAATGTGTTTGCTCTTGCGTCTCTAGTTCTTTTCGTTGTGATGTTAAGATGTTGATTTTAGA
>NW_012116810.1:1409820-1412521 GCF_000951035.1 Colobus angolensis palliatus | reverse complement strand
AGTTCTGTAGATGTCTATTAGGTCTGCTTGGTGCAGAGCTGAGTTCAAGTCCTGGATATCTTGTTAACTTTCTGTCTCATTGATCTAATGTTGACAGTCAGGTGTTAAAGTCTCCCCTAATTATTGTGTGGAAGTCTAAGTCTCTTTGTAGGTCTCTAACGACTTGCTTTATGAATCTGTATGCTTCTGTATTGGGTGCATATATATTTAGGATAGTTAGCTCTTCTTGTTGAACTGATCCCTTTACCATTACGTAATGGTCTTCTTTGTCTCTTTTGATCTTTGTTGGTTTAAAGTCTGTTTTATCAGAGACTAGAACTGCAACCCCTGTTTTGTGTTTTTGTTTTGTTTTTTGTTTTTTGCTTTCCATTTGCTTGGTAAATCTTCTTCCATCCCTTTATTCTGAGCCTATGTGTGTCTCTGCACATGAGATGGGTCTCCTGAATACAGCACACTGATGGGTCTTGGCTCTTTATCCAATTTGCCAGTGTATGTCTTTTAAATGGGACATTTAGCCCATTTACATTTAAGGTTAATATTGTTATGTATGAATTTGATCCTGTCATTATGAACTTAGCTGGTTTTTTTGCCCATTAGTTGATGCAGTTTCTTCCTAGCATTGATGGTATTTACAATTTGGCATGTTTTTGCAGTGGCTGCTACTGGTTGTTCCTTTCCATGTTTGCCACTTCCTTCAGGAGGTCATGTAAGGCAGGCCTGGTGGCAACAAAATCTCTCAGCATTTGCTTGTCTGTAAAGGATTTTATGTCTCATTCACATATTGCTGGATATGGAATTGTTGAAAAATTCTTTTCTTTAAGAATGTTGAATATTGACCCCCACTCTCTTCTGGCTTGTAGAGTTTCTGCTGAGAGATCGACTGTTAGTCTGATGGGCTTCCCTTTGTGGGTAACCTGACCTTTCTCTCCGGCTGCCCTTAACATTTTTTCCTTCATTTCAACCTTGGTGAATCTGACAATTATGTGTCTTGGGGTTGCTCTTCTTGAGGATTATCTTTATTATGCTCTGTATTTCCTGAATTTGAATGTTGGCCTGCCTTGCTAGGTTGGGGAAGTTCTCCTGGATAATATCCTGAAGAGTGTTTCCCAACTTGGTTGGAAACATTCTCCCTGTCACTTTCAGGTACAGCAATCAGATGTAGATTTGGTCTTTTCACATAGTCCCATCTTTCTTGGGGGCTTTGTTCGTTTCTTTTTACTTTTTACTCTTTTTTCTCTACACTTCTCTTCTCACTTCATTTCATTCATTTGTTCTTCAATGACTGATACCCTTTCCTCCACTTCATTGAATCGGCTACTGAAGCTTGTGCATGTATCATGCAGTTCTCATGCCACGATTTTCAGCTCCATCAGGTCATTTAAGCTGTTCTCCACACTGTTTATTCCAGTCAGCCATTCGTTTAATCTTTTTTCAAGGTTTTTAGCTTCCTTGCAATGGGTTCAAACATCCTCCTTTAGCTTAGAGAAGTTTGTTATTACCGACCTTCTGAAGCCTACTTCTGTCAACCTGTCAAAGTCATTCTCCATCCAGCTTTGTTTCATTGCTGGTGAGGAGCTGTGATCCTTTGGAGGATCTGTATTTCCTGGCTTTTAGAATTTTCAGTTTTTCTGCTCTGGTTTCTCCCCATCTCTGTGGTTTTATCGATCTTTGGTCTTTGATGTTGGTAACCTACAGATGAGGTTTTGCTGTGGATGTCCTTTTTGTTGATGTTGATGTTATTCCTTTCTGTTTGTTAGTTTTCCTTCTAACAGTCAGGTCCCTCAGCTGAAGGTATGTTGGAGTTTGTTGGAGGTCCACTCCAGACCCTATTTGCCTGTGTATTAGCAGTGGAGGTTGCAGAACAGCAAATATTGCAGAACAACAAATATTGCTGCCTGATCCTTCCTCTGTAAGCATTGTCTCAGAGGGGCACCTGGCTGTGTGAGGTGTCAGTCGGCCCCTACTGGGAGGTGTTTCCCAGTTGGGCTACACGGGGGTCAGGTACCCATTTGAAGAGGCAGTCTGTCCATTCTCAGAGCTCAAACACCATGCTGGGAGAACCACTGCTGTCTTCAGAGCTGTCAGACGGGGCGTTTAAGTCTGCAGAAGTTTCTGCTGCCTTTTGTTCAGCTATGCCCCGCCCTTGATTCTCCTGGATTCAAGGTGGAGTCTACAGATGCAGGCAGGACTCGCCGAGCTGCAGCGGGCTCCACCCAGTTTGAACTTTCCAGTCACTTTGTTTACCTACTCAAGCCTCCCCCAGCCAGGCTGCTGCCTCGCAGTTCAATCTCGGACTGCTGCGCTTGCAGTGAGCAAGGTTCCGTGGGCGTGGGACCCCCTGAGCCAGGCGCAGGATATAATCTCCTGGTGTGCCGTTTGCTCAGACCATTGGACAAGCACAGTATTTGTCTGGCAGTGTCCTGATTTTCCCAGTACAGTCTGTCATGGCTTCCCTTGGCTAGGAAAGGGAAATCCCCTGACCGCTTGTACTTCCCAGGTGAGGTGATGTCCTGCCTTGCTTCAGCTCACCCTCCATGGGCTGCACCCACTGTCCAACCAGTCCCAATGAGACGAACCATGTATCTTAGTTGGAAGTGCAGAAATCACCCATCTTCTGCGTCAGTCTTGCCACGAGCTGCATACTGGAACTGTGCCTATTCTGCCATCTTGCCAACCATCCAGAAATTTTTTTTTTTTTTTT